>NW_005873281.1:3970-26628 GCF_000147115.1 Myotis lucifugus
AAAGACCCCCCCCCCCCACACACACACACGCGCTCAAGGGCACCAGCAGCACCTGCTCACACACCTTCAACTGCCGTCCAATAGGGACGGACAAACAGACAGACAGCCGGCCCAACAAGACATGCAGGCTGCAGTGAGTGCTCAGCCACGCCCACAGCCTCAGGACACTCGCGCACAGAGGCACGTGGCCAGGCCCCACCCTCCACCTCCCCTGGAATTCTGAGATGCAGCAGCCACAGGAGATCCAGGAACAATGCGGGGCAGCCAGCCTGGCTCCACCTGCGGGAACAGCCGTCCCGCGGAAACGCGCGCGCGCGCGCACACACGTCCCGCGGAAACGCGCGCGCGCACGGGGGTGGGGGTGGGCAGGAAGGAGAGGCACGTTCCCAGTTCCTGAGCACACGTTTCCTGCAGGAAGCGTGCGGGCTCCCAGGGCGTCTGCGCCTTCTCTTTCATAGGAGGGTGCCCACGGCACAGCCTCCCGCCTCTGGGGCTGAGCGGGGACCCTTCTACACCCAACCCTGGGCAGGTCCCACACCTGGGCCGCCTCCGGGCCCACCCTCGGGGGCGCCCCCCGCAGCTCCTCCAAGCCCCACCGCACTTCTGGGCTGGGCGGCAGGACAGGGGCGGGCTGAGGGTCTCCGGGGGCAGCCACCCTCCCGGCCGCGGGCTGCTCCCGCCCCGGGCGCCCTCGGTGATGAATGTCCCTCTGACCGGCTCGTTACTTATTGATGCCCGATCCGCTCGTCGATCGCCCAGCCTCGCTACCGAGG
Organism: Myotis lucifugus; assembly: GCF_000147115.1. Classification (NCBI taxonomy): domain Eukaryota; kingdom Metazoa; phylum Chordata; class Mammalia; order Chiroptera; family Vespertilionidae; genus Myotis; species Myotis lucifugus. The sequence goes on from NW_005873281.1 coordinate 4,744, forward strand.
AAAAGGGGCCGCTTGTGCTTGTACAAACCCGGGGAACCTGGATGAATGTGCGGGCGTGGGGGTGGGGCGAGGCTGGCGCAGCATCTCATTGGCCAGGATGCCCGGCTCGGCCCCGCCCCGCCCCGGAGGAGAGGGGAGGGCGGCGGGCGGAGGGGAGGGGGCTCCCCTGCTCCGAGCGCATGTGCCTGCGGCTCTTTCTGCGGGAGGCGGGGCGCGTGTGCGCGGAGTTGCGCTCGTGAGATTGCCCGCGAGACCCCCGTCTCTCCACGAATGTCCTCAAGGGTGTGGCTCTGGGTGTCCACACGGACCCACGCGGCCAACACCCAGGCCCGCGCAGTGCGCACGTGCGGTGTGAATGCCTCAGGTGCGCCTGCCTCGGCGGACAGGTGGCCATCTGTGCGCGCCTTGGAGAACCTTCACGAGCCTGCAGTTGGGGGGCGGGGCGGGGTGCAGGAGCCTCACCAGTTTGCGCTGACACCAGTGGCAGAGGCCGCAGAGGAGGATAGTCACGCTAAGGCTGACGGTGATGATGGCCGAGACCAGCAGGACGTCGCGGGTGGGCGCCCCTGGGGAGGGAGGACATGCACAGGTCAGACCCTCATTGGCCAGGGCCAGCCACCCTCCCTCAGCCCCGAGCCCTCAGAACCACCACGCTGCCCGCCCTTCCCGCTGACCCCCACCTGGGAGCTCTGAGCCCCAAGCTCCGAGCCCGCAGCTCTGCCCCAGAGCCCACCCTGGAGGGCTCCCCATCTCCCTCATCTGTAAAATGAGGCAACTGTGCCGGTTGACACCTCTACTGCTCTCTCCCTGCCCAGGGCCTGTGTGAGCCCACAGGCTCCCTACCATCTCCCAAACTTGACACCCTCCAAGGGAGAAGCCAGCGCGCCCCGAGCCCCCCCAGCTCCCCCAGCCTCCACACCCCACTAAAACAGCCACTGCTTCTCCAGGCCCTTCCAGCTCAGCCCCCTCCAGGCTCCGAGCTCTGAGCTACACTCCAGCCAAATCCGCCCAAAGGGCCATCAGCTCCTACAACCCCTGAGGCATCTGCCCTGTGGGCACGGACAGACTCTTAAGAGTCTGGCTGAGGCTCAACAGCCACATGTAGAGCCCAGGAGGAGATCCCTGGAACCCTCTATCAGCCCTCACCCCCTTAGCCCAGCTTTGCTTGGGCGGGAAGCCCACCCACCGGGGCCTGCACACCCGCCCGCCCCTCCCCGAGTCGCTGGGCCCGTGGTGGACAATCTCCCGAACGCTCGCCATGGCTTCCATTCCGAGAGCTCAGGGGTCCTGTGTGCCGCGCCAGCACGGCCATGGGTGAACCTGAGGGCGGCGGGTGCGTGAAGGATTAGAAAAGACAGACGAGAGAATAAAGCTGGGGTCGGTGGGACGCTGTCCTCTGACTAGAGAGACAGTGCCCCGGCCTGCAAGCCGAGTCTTCATTTTATAGCAGATTCCACGAGGCACAGTGAGGGCGTGGTCAAGATGTTTACAACGTTCTGGCGGGTTTCGAATCTACTCAATCACATGCACCTGATCAAGCTTTGTTTACTTGCTGCCCCTCCCGCAGCCCACATCACTCAGCCACGGGGGACCACAGGTTCGGGCCATGAGGTCAAGCTCACAACCATAGCCTTTGGCTGTAATTGTGCTGGGACTTGCACGTGGCTTTGCCACGAGAGGGGATCATGCCCGCTCATTAGGCCCAGGCTTGAACCTGTCCAAACGCTGTGGCCGCTCTCCACAGTCCTGGACCTCAGGGGTGGGAGTCTTCGTGGGCCTGCCCGGGGAGGAAAGCGCCAGGTTTCTGTGCAAATGGCGTCTCCTGCTCGCCGTGTGGTTGAGGGCGAGTCCCAGAACCACTCCCTGTGCTCCCCTGCAATGCGGATAAACCTCCTCCCTGCCGTCACAGGTGGTTGTACACACGAGCCCAAACCAGACACCAGGAAGGCGAGACTTGACCGGAAACGGTCATGTGAGGGAGTCGGTGAGAGCGGCACCATCACACGTGCACAGGATGCGTCGGAAAGTCAAGGAGACGCGGGCTGTTTACAGAGGAGCCTGCGTGGGACTTCCGGTGCCGGGGATGGTCACTGAGAGTGGGTGACAGCTGTCTGTCTGGTCCTGGCTCCTGTGGTTTTAGCTTCTGGGCTCATCCTCTTGCTTTGCTGTGGGGCCTCAGAGAGAGGGCCCAGAGGTCACCCCAGCTCTCAGGGCCCTCGGGGCTCCCCCCATCACCACTCCAGGGCCCTGGGCACCTGGTTTGCCTCCTGCTCTCCCTGGAATCCTGCTTGGGCCCCCTCTCTCCCTTCCCCATTTCCGGAGCCTCCCAGCTGTGGGAAAAGGCCGCCCTCACCTGTCCCCCATCTATCTACCTGCCCGGCCAACGAAACTTCCTCTTGTCCCGAGTCCAGAGCCTCGGCCCTCAAAAGCCCCTGCAGCCAGTCGACTGTCACCCTCAGGGCCCACAGCTCCCGGGAGCTCTGGCCCAGGCCACCCAGACACCAAGGAACCCGTGCCCTTCCCTCCGCGGGCAGGAGGGCACCTTCGCCAGAGTTCTCAGGCCAAATGGAGGGCCTCCATCTTCAGCCTCCAGACCTCCGAGGGAGGACAGGGGTTGGGGGGGGGGAGTGACGGCCACAGTTCCGCACAGTCACCAGGGCCCCGAGAGGCAGGGCTGTGGTGAGGCAATGGGCAAGGTGCCTTCTGGGAAGAGGGCCTGCACTTTGCCCAGCTCCCTCCACGGGGAGGGCCTGGGGGAGGGGGAGAGCAGGTGGCCCCACACCTTCCTTTGTCGAACTCCCTCCTCAATGATGTAAATTCCATCTCGGGTTGAGCTTTCAACTACTCGCTACTGAGCATCTACCGTGGGCACAGGGCACAGGGGACAGGGCACAGGCAAGGATCCGGCGATGACTTCCTAGCGTGTCAGGAGCCCCAGAACCGGTGAGCGGCAGGCCACCAGCCTGGAGCTCCAGACTCCAACACACCCGAGAAAGGACCCACGTGTGAGTACAGCCTCTGCCTCATTTAAAAAATAATTATTTTATTAAAAAAGTATATATTCTTTTAAATTTATTTTCCAATTAGAGTTGACAAGCCTCTATTTCTTAACAGCCGTGTGGCCTTGGACAAGTGCCTTAACCGCTGTGTCTCCGTTTTCTCCTTAATACTGAAGAGAAGGTAAAAATGCCATCCGCTCTCTGGGATTGTTGTTAGCTCTCAATAGATCGGTATGCTCACTAGGGTTGTTGGTGTTAGCTTTGTCTCAGGTGTAAGCAGGGGGCTCTGGGAGCACACAGATGAAGGGACTGCCGGATGAGGGCGCTATCTGGGAAGGCTTCCCGGAGGAGAGGGTCTTTGGTGTGGTCTGGGGGGTGGGCTGAGGTGAGGGTAGCACATTCTGGGCAGAGGGAACAGCAAGAGCAAAGGAGGTCAGTGCTTTCATCTGTGCGAGAGCGCACCCTTCTCGCTCTGATGATGAGCAGGTGTCCTAGATGTTCCACGTGAGGCAACAACTTCGTGCTCACGCCAACGGGGGTCGGCGTTATGGTTATCCCTGTTTTACAGATGGGGAACCGAGACACACAGGGGTTAAGCCCCTTGTCCAAGGTCACTCAGAGAGCAGGCGGGGGAGCCGGGGTTTGAACCCGGCAGCCTGGCTCGGAGCCTAGACTCTGCTCTGTGCGCTTTTAGGAACACGGGGGGCTCCCAGGAACCCCTCAAAGGCCAGGGAGGGGAAGCTGAGCAGATGAGGCTGTGGCCCACAGTCCTCTCCAACCCACTCAGCACATTTCCTTCTGTTTCCCATCGTGGGGGGTTGCAGACAACTGACAAAAGGGATTGTTGCTGAGGAATGTTGAGCCCCATCCCGGGGATCAGGGACCCTGGGACCCCCCGCAGCATGGCGGACGCCGTCGTCTTCCAGGCAGTGACCTCTCCCCACCAGGCTCCCAGCATCCCTTGCACAGCCCGCGAGGCCGGGGTGAAACGCTTGCCATTGCGAATTGCACCGATGCTGTGAGTAAGTGACACGACGTCCTCGGCCAACGCATGGCGCTGCCATCGGGGGGACAAGCACGTCCTCACCTGCCAGCCAGAGTGAACCATCCCCGGGGCCTGGAGTCGCAGCGTCTGGGGCTCGAGGAACCTCGGAAGTGAGGGGTCAGCCCATCGGTGCGCACCCCCCAGGCGAGGTGGCGACAGGAAGCAGCTTCGCAGGAGACGGGCCTCCAGGGACAGGCGAGCGTTAGGGAGGGCGGCTGCGCCTTGTGCTGAGCCGAACCCGCCTCCCCAGAACCTTCCCTCGTGGTCCTAGGCTTGCCCTCCGAGCTGCTGGGAGCAAGCCGGCTCCCTCTGCCACACGCAGCCTCCAAATCCTTGCTGACAGCTCTCATGTCCCCTCCAGTCGTCTCCAGGCAAAGCCGCCCATGCCCTTCGAAACCTCCCTCCGATGACATGCATGGTTTCAAGTCCCCTTAGCGTCAGCATATTCACATTTGAGGAAAGAAAATATTGCCACCCTCGCCCTCACCAGCCTCTGACAGCGCTGAGTCCCACGACCTATCCCTGGGCAGAGGATGTGTCCTGGGTCCCGGGGCGGGGAGGAGGGATGGGGAGACAGACAAGGGCAGACCGAGGGCACTGGGAGACCTGGGAGGCAGGGGAGGCAGGAGCGAGGAGGACCAGGCCTCCTGGGCCCCATCCCAGGGGTGTCCTGGGAGGGAGGGGCGAGCTCGGGCACATCGCTGCCCCTGTGCCCAGGCCTGTGGTGGGTGTGTCTGCTGGTCAGAGCTCAGGATTCATGACAATCTAACGGAGACCTGTAGGCCCTGCCAGGTCCTGTGGGCACAGCCTGTGCTCCTAACCAGGCCACTTCCCGAGGAGCTCGCGGGGTCCGGCCTGGGTGCCCCAGGAGGCGGCCCACCTCTGAGGGCGGACGAGGTCCTCACCCACAGTCTTCCCCTCTGTCCGCGCAGCACCAAGGACAGAGCCGAGCCCGGAGGCGGTGCTCAATAAATGCTTGTTGCCAGGACGAGTGGGGAGGAGTCCCAGGCCGCTAGGAATAATGATGATAATAGAGGCTACCATGTGTTAAGCACCTACTGTGTACCAGACTACAGGGTCCGAGAAGGCAGGGGTCCTGCTCTGTTGTCCCAGGATCCTCGGTGACAGGCTGACACTCGGTAAACACTGGTTGAAGGTTCAATGCCTGTGTATGTTACCTCATGTCACCCAAACAAGACGGGAGAGCAGAGACGGGAGGGGCTGCAGGGACAGGGTTTGAGAACCTCTCTTACACACACACACCCCTTCCGTTCTTCCCTCATGCCCATCTTTGCCTGACAATTCTTTTTTTTTAAATATATATTGATTTCAGAGAGGAAGAGAGAGAGGGAGAGAGAGATAGAAACATCAGTGATGAGAGAGAATCATGGATCAGCTGCCTCCTGCACGCCCCACACTGGGGATCGAGCCCACAACCCGGGCCTGTGCCCTTGACCGGAATCGAACCTGCGACCCTTCAGTCCACAGGCGGACGCTCTATCCATTGAGCCCAACCGGCCAGGGCATTTGCCTGGCAATCCCTGATTTTTCTAGGCCAGAGGAAAAGCGCCTCCTGCAGGAGCCCTCCGTCACCCCCTCAGTGGGAATGCACTTCTCCTGCCTCGGGGCTCCCCGCACACGGTGCCTGCCTACTGTTAGGGTGCAGCGATTAAGTGCCAGGGCCCTGGAGCCAGGCTGTCTGGGCTCAGATTCTCGCTCTTATTCTTCCAAGCCACGTGACCTGATCTGTGTGTGCATTGGTCTCCCCATCTGCAAGTGGGGGCTCGTAATAGTGTAGGCCTCATAGGACAATTGTGGGGTTTAAAGGAATGAGCACAGAGAGTGCGCTTAGCACGGTGCCCGATGCAGAATACGTGGGCAGTAAGTGCTGGCTATTATCATAGCATCGCCACCTCTCCGCGCAGGAGACATCTGGGCACGGCGTTGGCACTCAGTGAGCGCTGAGTGAAATACTGAGCTAGATACACATCCAGTTTTCCCCAAGGACGGCGGAGGCCAGGGGGGTCACGTCTTACTCAATTCCGCACACCCCCGCCCCCGCCCAGCCCCTGACTCATGACGGGCGGGCCCAGGGCTTGAACAAGAGCAGCATCAGTTGAATGCGTAGGGCAGGGAGTGGGGAGGGCTGAGGCAGCGAGGGGTGGGGGTGGGTGACCGCTGGAAGCCAGGCTGGGCTTCAGGTGTGCACTGAAGACCTGACCCCGTCCCTGGCCAGGGATCTGCCCCTGCTCCCAATTTTTTCATCTCCTCAGCAAGCCATGATTTATGGATGAACAGAATCAAACAGGGCCGCTGGCTGCTGGGATGCCCCGGGGAGCTGTGGCGAGGGAATGGACTTCTGAGGGCAAGCTCACCAGCTACCCGGGGGGAGTGGGAAGGGAGCCAGAGGAGCAGGCACACATACACAGGCCACAGACAGACACCATGGCTCTCTCTCTCTCTCTCACACACACGCACACACACCACACCACACACACACATACATGTGCCACGGAGACTCCCTGCACAGATATCCATGCTCATACTCACACACATACACATGCATGGGCATGCATGCATGCACACACACATACATGCATGAGCCACAGAGACTCCTTGCAGATACCCATGCTCACACTCACACACATACACATGCATGGACACACACACACACACACACGAGCCACGGAGACTCACTCCTTGCACAAACACCCATGCTCACCTTCACACACCCCTGTGCATGGTCACACATGGTCATAGCCATGAGCAGATGCCCAGCCCACTCTGCCATCCACGGGGTCTTGGTATTCATGCACTTCCTCAGCCTGGAATTTTCTCCCTATGCCCAGCATCTGTCCACTCAGATTCTGTCTGTCCTTCTGAGGCAGAGCAGTGGGAGGGAAACCAGCCGTGGAGGCAGACAACCTGGGTTCAAGTCCCACCCCCGGCCCTGGCCAGTGACCCTGGAAGGGCCCATGCTGGGCCCACGTGCTTTCCCTGTAAATGATGATAATAACCCCCGACCGCCCCTGCTGGGGTCCTGTCAGGATCACATAACAGTTCACGTTAATTGAGCGCACGCCTTTTGTGCCAGGAAGTTTAGCCGCACCATTTTGTGTGATCGCCACGACCTTGTACCACGTCCCTCCTAGTCCACAGAGGAAGAAGTGGGCACGGGAATTAAGGCAGCTCGAGCCTGTCCCTTCCCAGCGGCTCTGAGCTGAAGGATGTGACAAGATTCTGTAAACCGCTGCACGGCACCACCTAGCCACAGCGCACTTTCCCCTGCCTTCCGGAAGGCCAAGGTCTCTTACACCTGAGGCTTTGCATAAACTGTCCTCTCAGGCTGGAATGCCCCTCCCTCTCTTCTCTACCCTCAGGGTCCCCAGACAGAGATGGCCTTCATTCCCTCCCACATTTCCTTCTGCTTCCCCTGTACCTACGGCAATTCTTCTTTGAGTTAATAATTAGCATGTTCTATGTCTTTCCCCCACTGGGAGCACCGGGAGGGCTGAGACCGCAGATCACTCATCTCTGTAGCCCAAGGTCTGGTACGCAGGAGACGCTGGATAGACCAGGGCTGAACAAAAGCCTGAAATTATTCGAGGCCGCAGGGAAGCCCGCCTCTTCCAGGAAGCCCTCCCTGATGACATGCACTCACAGCCGTCCCTTTCCTCTCCAAACTTGAATGAACTGCCCCTCTGTCCACCCTCCCCCCTTCTTGGGAATCGTCTTGTTCCCCAAGCAGGGCCAATAGGGCAAAGTCCTGTCTCCCCATTGCTTGGGGTCTCCCCTAGCCCGCCGACTAGGACACAATACAGGGAAGCTGCTGGATATGCTGGAAACCTGTGCACATAGGCGCTTGCCCCGGGGTTAATCTGCTCTTGTACTCTCGGATGGTGACATGCACACTCCCTCTCTCCAGCCTTTCCAGAGCTGCCCCACCGCCACCCCCTCCCAACCTAGACGGCTCCCCTCTCCTGCATCCCCATACCCCAGGCCCTCGCTCTCCTTCCCAAGTGGCTGTACTCACAGTGACTAATGTACACGCAACACTGAGTCACGTTCACAGCCCCCAGCACCCCTCCGAAGGGAAACACTTCTGCTCATTTGACAAAGAAGCAAACCGAGGCTCAGAAGGGCTATTTGCCCAAGCGCACACAGCCGAAGAGAGGTACGGCCAGGACTGGACTGGAGCCTGTAAGACCCCAAACCCTGCAGCTCTCTCTGTTCCGCCCACGGGGAGCTGAGCCTTTAGACAAGTCGTTCGAAGGAGCAGGAAGAGAAGAAAGACATCAGGTGAACACAGAATCAAGAGCAGCCAAAAATGTGACCAGAGAGCCATGCCCAAGCTACCCCCAGCATTTCAGAGGTCCCCCCCTCTCTCACACACACCTTTCCCGGCTCCTTCCTCCCTCCCCCGGGCCAGACCTTGGCCTCAGTCTACCTACAGGTCTCAGAACAGTCTGGCGGTTGAGTGCCTGAGGCTGGCCAGAATGTGAGCAGAGAGAAGGGTGGGGTGCCCAGGGCCCTGTCTCTGCCGTGCTGACTGGGGTGCAACTACTATCTCGGAGAGAAAGCAGAGTGATGTTGGAGGTGATTGGGGCTAATCTGCCAGTGGGTTCCCCTCCTGACGCACCTGCTCCCACCTGATTCTGCACCAGGACGCATTATGCTTCAGCACCCCACCTCCCCCATCCTTTGGTGGCTGCAGGATGACGTCCGGGTGGAAAGCAGTGAAAGCTGGAGTCCCAGGTCTCCATACGAAGCATCCCTTCCCGTGCACGTGAGCAGCTGGGAGTGGGAAAGATGGGAGGTGATTTACAGGTGCAGAGCCTGCAGCCCAGGACTAGCTGGGCATGAGAAGGGGAGGGTATGTTTGATGCCTAGCCCACCTCCCTCCTTCCTACCGACCCAACGCAAAAAAGCCAGAAAACGGCCTAGCTGGGAGATAGCAACAGAAAACCAATGAGCTAAACTCTGAACCCAGACAGCCAGGCAAAACGCCAGGCCTCCTGTCATGATGAATACGCTGCCTTCTCTCCACACTGAAACTCCCCGCGCGAGGCCACCCACCTTGGGAATGGGGGCAGCTCATGTCTTGCTACAGGAAAAAAAGAAAATGAGATGGGCGGGCAGAAGGGAAAAAGGAAAAGAAGGGAACGAGCCAGGCACTCATTTCCCCGGAAAGCTGGGCCTTGGCCCCACTCCCATGCCCTCCCCACAGGCTCTCTGAGTGTCCTTCAGAAGCCGGGCGCCACCCACAACCCCTCCGGCCTCTCCAGGGTGGGAAGGAGGCTGGAAACCGAGGAGGCCCTCGGGGAATTGTTTGGGAAAGTTAAAAGTAGCTGGAAATAGGGGCTTAGAACGAGCAAGCCTCTTCAACCTTGACTGTAATAAAAACAGATAATGCGTGAGCGAGCCAGGGAGAGAAGGCTGGCAGGGGCTGCCGAGGCCGGCTGGATGCAGACGGTTTAGAATTCAGAGGAGATGCTAAATGAGTAAACAGCGAATGAAGGATTATCCGGATGGGCCAGGAGCTGTTCCAGCAAGAAACTGGACGGGGACATGTCGGGATCCACGAGCCCTCTGACTCCTCAGCAGGGAGCGAGGTCTGGCGAGCTGCAAGGGCCTCGTCCGCCCCTCTCTGCCTCTGCTCTCTCTCTCCCAGCAGAGAACATGGCCTTGGTAACAATGCCTCACATCTGTTCCGTGCAGAACAGTTTACAAAGTGCTCCGGAGTTTACTGAGGGTTTCACCTCCACTGTCGTATTTAAGGGAGGCGATGGGGGTATCTTCTACCTGGTGACCCCTTCCCGCATCACAGCCACTCCCACCTCCCACAGTTGGAGGCTTAGGGAAGGCTTCAATCTTTAGCCTCAAAAGAGGGGTACAGGGAGCCCTAGCCGGTTTGGCTCAGTGGATAGAGCATCAGCCTGCGGACTGAAGGGTCCCAAGTTCGATTCTGGTCAAGGGCATATGCCTGGGTTGCGGGCTCAGTCCCCAGTAGGGGGCGTGCAGGAGGCAGCCGATCCATGATTCTCTCTCATCATTGATGTTTCTATCTCTCTCTCCCTCTCCCTTCCTCTCTGAAATCAAATAAAAATATTTTTTTTAAAAAAAGAGGGGCAAGGGAGCTAAACCGTCTGCAGACCTCAGAAAGCTACTGAGTCCAGAAGTCATCAGGGCCAGGTGCCAGCTCTGAGCAGGGAGCCCGGGAGAGGAAGGGCTCCGCTGGAGGGCGTCTCCGCCAGGAGCGTGCCGCGGGGGCAGGACCAGGGGCATGTGATGATTAAGTACAGGCCTTGACCACTCGCTACTCCTATGAATAATACATTGTTGTGCCTCGGCCTAAATCAGCATCGTATTGTTATGAATAATACACGGCTGCAAAGAAGCTGGGGTGGGAACGGTACGCAGTATTTTATTCAAGGCTCTCGGAGCACTTAAGAGCTCCTCATGCGGATGCCTCGATTTTACCTCCCCAAGTCACGGCTCCCCGACACCCTCCCGCCTGAGGCTCACGGCCATGAAAGCCATGAAAGCCACGGGGGCTCGGGATCGTCCACCCTGAGGTCCAGCCTCTTGACCTGGGGTTTTGATGACCCGGGGGCAGAGATACACTTCATCTGTGTCCGCGTGAGCGCTCTTAGGGGCAGATCCTAGAGGTGTGTAGGAAGGAGGGGCGTAACGAGTGGGCGTTCAGTTGTGGGAGTGGTGGAAAGAGACTGCTGGGGGTCTGCGTGCAGCTCGGCCACTCAGTGTGTCACGATGGCGGTGTGACCTTAGCAACGAACTCACGTCTCTGGGCCTAAATCGCCTTGTTAGGATAGAGGGTAGCTGAGATTCCCTCTCAGAGGTGCCATTCTACCATATTCAGGGATACCAATCCAGTATCAGGACAGGGCCACTGAGCGCGCGCCCTGAGATCTGTCCGTGGTCCTGACACAGCCACCAGCCCGCTGCCTCTGTCCTTGGTGCTGAAACAGGACACGGTCCTGGGACTGAGCCCTCCTCCAGGCCACCTGGCGAGTAGGATCTAAGCCTCCATTGCCCCTGGCGAGTAGGATCTAACCCGCAGGAACCCTTTTTGGGACTACAGCACAGCGGCCGCACCTTCCACTGTCCATTCCTCCAGACCAGCCTTAAGCTGAAGCCCCGCCGAGCAACCAACGGACCTTAGGAGCTCCCTTCTCCCCAGTGAGGTCCCCAGTCAGCAGCCCAACTTGAGACACAAAGAGCCTCCCCACCACTGTCAATGCCACATCCCATTCCCTCACGGGAGCCCGCGGCACTGCCCCCTGGAGGCTGGCGCAGGTACTGCGCTCAGAGCAGGCGCACAGGAGGTCCTCGTTGGTGGTGCTGGGCGAACCGGGAAGGAGTGGCAGACAGTCCCGCCCCCACCGCCCCCTCACCCTTCCCGGGGGCAATCTGGCGCTTGGAGCTTGCGGCGCTGCCCAGCACCCGTGCTCCTGGCTGTCTGACTGTCTGGTGGCCTTGGGGTGCGATACTGCCCAGTTCACAGCGAAGACAACTGGACCAGGAGAAACTTTCTGCTCCCTCCTCCAAGGTGCGTGGGGTACACCTCTTTAAATACGACCTTTCCTCCCACTGTAGGATGAACACAAAGGCCTGTCATGTTCCTTCCCCGAGGGCAGAGGCGCCCCACCTCACATCCACCCAAATAAGAAACTTGCCCACAGCCCCTCCCTAGGAAAAAGTGGGGGTGAGAGAAGGCCACAGCTGCAACCCAGTCCTGCCCCCCGACCCCACAGGTGGGGGCTCTTTGAGAAGCAAATGTGCTTGGTGTTTATATAGGACTGCCTCATATTAGCCTCACTGGGTGTAAAAATTCCCCTCCTTCAAAAAAAAAAAAAAAAGAAAAGAAAAGGCAAAACAAATAGCCACCTGAAGACAACACTCAAAATCACAGCTTCTGTGGCGCCAGGAGGGAGTAGGCCAATAGCGTTAATTACAGTGGATACTATAGCCCCTGCCGCGTGTCGCACGCTCACTCCCGGCCGAGCACTGCGGTCAGAGCTCGGCCCACATGACTGCATTCGGCCTTACAACCCCCCTGGTAGGAAACACCATGACCCGCATCCTACAGATGACGGGAGTAGGGTTCAGACAGGTGAGGGGACCACGCAGGGGGGGCCAGCTGGTGCGTGTTGAGCCTGGCCCGGGCACCACACCTGTCTGCCTTGAATCTTGCTGCTCAGCTGGGTCCACCTGTTCGGGAAGCCTCGCTGCCCCTTAGGGGTTCCCAAGGCCACCTCTCCACCGCCCTCACATCCCAGAGATGGAGAGCCACGCGGGGGAGACAGGGACGCCGCGGTCCCGCACTCTTCCGGCCTGCCAAGGGCTTTCATAGCCTCCGTCCAAATCCCCCCTCACGATGCCTGAGGGCCTCGCTTGAGTTTCCAGGACAGAAAACTAAGGCTCAGAGAAGTGAGTGGCTTGTCCGGCGAGTAGTGAAGCTGATGGGACTCCCAGCCCAGCGCTATCCGCCCTCCTCCCCGAGGCTGGGGTCCAGGGAGGGGGTGGGGGGTCCAATGGGCCTTCATGTCCTGAGGGGCTTCCTAAGGCCATGACCTGGGCCACCTCCCTCCTCCTGCTCCCTAGGGCTGTCAGTTGGCTCAGCTCTGACTTGAAGTCTCGATTCTCATTCTAAATGAAATTTTTTTCCCAGGCAATTACTTCCTGCTAATTAGGAGGTGAGGCTGCCAGTCCCTGGGCCCTGGGCTGACCCCTTTTCTCAACTCACAGGGGTGGGGGCGGTGACTGAGGTACAGGGTGGCAGCGACAGCCACAGACACTGAAGGAGGCCAGGAAACTTTGGAGGGTGGGTGAGGGGGCCTGGTGGAGGCATAGGGAGCGAGGGCCAAGGAACTGGAAGAAGGGAAGTGGGCTGCTGGGGAGGGAGGGACTCTGAAGGGGGAGAGGCAGGGGACGCGAAGCTGGAAGGAGCTTAGACATGCCAGGCAGGGCAAGGGAGGCCCAGGCTCAGGAGCCGGGAAGCCAGGAAGATGCAGAGAAATGGGGAACGTGTCATGTTGTAGAAAGGAGGGACCTCGGGAAGCAGAGAGACCAAGCGGGGCTCTCCCCTCTGCAGAGGGAGAGGAAGGAAGAAAGCACCTGGAAAACGGTCAAGATGCGGGAAGTGGGAGAGGCAGAGGGGGGGACTCCAGGAAGGGGAAGGAGAGAGGAAGGGCAGGGAGGAAGGAGGAACTGCTGGAGGAAAGCCCTGGAGAGCCGGGGAGGAGAGCCGGAGAGGACGGCTGGAGTGGCAGCTCCCAGGGCCCCAGGAAAGGCTCTCTCTCTGTCATTGTCCTTGAGCCTCCCCCAATGTCAGGGCCCAGCCAGTTGGGCCTGCCTGGCCTCCTACGCACCCACAGGTACCGGCAGGCATATGGCAGGCCACCAGCCAGCTCGGGCCCGCATGCTCCACTCACCCAGGGCAGCCGGCCCACTTCCTTCCTGCCAACCTGCCACCCCCTCCCGGGGGCTGAGCCAGGGACCCTCCTGGGCCGCGCGGCTCCAGGACTGGGTGGTCCTGCCTTCCCACTGCACAGAGGGAGGATCAAGGCCCAGAGATGAAAAGGTGCTTGTCCAAGGTCGTGGAGCAAGTACGTGATGAGGCAGGTACAGAGGGCTCAGGGGCTAAGTCCCAAAGGTGGGCCCTGTTCCCTCCTGGGCAGAACCAGTAACGGGAGACAAAGGCAGGTCCTGGTTGCCAGCCCGTCAGTCCCGGATCCGTTTAGGCCTGGGGCGGCGGGCAGAAGGGGGCGAGGGCAGCAGGGGCCGGAGGGGAAGCACGGGAAGTCGCCACGGAGGGAGCACTGCGGGGAGGGGTCCACGTCGGTTAGCTGACATTATTTTTTTTTTAATATTTTATTTTATTTTATTTATTATTTTTTTTATATATTTTATTGATTTTCTACAGAGAGGAAGGGAGAGAGATAGAGAGTTAGAAACATCGATGAGAGAGAAACATCGATCAGCTGCCTCCTGCACATCTCCCACTGGGGATGGGCCCGCAACCCAGGTACATGCCCTTGACCGGAATCGAACCTGGGACCCTTCAGTCCGCAGGCCGACGCTCTATCCACTGAGCCAAACCGGTTTTGGCCAGCTGACATTATTGAGCCTTTACTACGTACAGTGCTCCAGCCACTTACATGCTACAGGCGGATCTAATTTACCCCCCACAACAACCCTATGAAGCATGGACCACTCTTACTCCATTAGAGGGGGCAACCGAGACTCAGGAGGGTTGGATGAGTGGCCAAGCCCACAGGCTAACAGTGCCACGGTTCTGCCACGTGGCTGGCCACTGCCCCAGGGATGCCTCCATCCTGGCATTATCGGATGATGCTCAGGCCCCTGAGTTCCCAAGTCCCAGCCCAGCCCTGGGCAGAATCTAGGCCCCGGACGCCAACGGGGTTACAATCCTGTGTTGTGGGGGCTTCCGGGGGCCTGAAGGGGGGCAGTATCCTGAGGTCCCAGACTTGAACAAGCTCTGTCTTCAGGTGCTGGAGTCGGGGGTCTAGTCCTGGCTCTGCCACTCACTTGCTGTGTGACTTTGGGCAGGCCGCTTGCCCTCTCTGAACTTGGTGCTGACACCTATGTCATCAAAGGGGAGGACCAGACACTGGGAGCGAGTACGCACATGGTGCTAACGCTGATGCCAGGCCTGGTTCTAGGCAGTTTACATACGAGCCTCCCAGCCGCCCTCCGAGGTGGGTGCACAGGCAGGAAATGCGTCAGTGAAAGGTAAGTGACGTGCCCAGGGTCACGCGGCTAACCAATGGGAGGCCGAGCTGAGGCCTGAGCCCGCTCCTTTAGATCCAGAGCCCCCGCTCTGGCTGTCACCCTCCCTCTCTCCCCAGTGACTCTCAGCCCCCGCCGGGTGCCCCTCCGCACAGCACACCTGCCATCAGGCTCCCACATGAGAAGCACATACTCCGTCATGTGTCTGCATGTGCTTGCCTCCACACCTGCTCCCATGCTGTCACGCAGTCGCTGCCTGGAATAGCCATGCTCGCTCATACATTCCCACAGGCACCCCAGCGCCAGGCACAGGGCAGCCCGGCAGGTCCGTCCGCACGCACGCACGCACGCACGCCCCCCATCCTGGGCCCGGGCTGGGCCACGCCCCAGCACACGACCACCTGGCAGTGACGTGGGTTGCCACACCCCTTCTCTCCCCCCCCCTCTAGTGCCTGGTGACTCACACGGCACATCGTGCACCTGCCGGCTCCCCATCCACGCTGCCTTCCTCACACCTCGCCCCTCACAGAAGTGGCACCTTCTCCGGGAAGGAAGCGGGCACACGCCCAGCTCCCACAGCCTGAAGATGCCAGCCAGGCCAGGGGCGGAGAGGGAGAGAGGCACTGACCGGAGGCTCGGGGGCCCCTGGAGGCCACGGTACCTGAGACTGAGCCTCCCTTAGGGCTGAATGCCAGAGCTGAGTTCTCAAGACCCTAGAGATGGTCCCCCTTTTATCGCTGCCAGCTCTGGGGCCAGACGGGGGACCTGGGGACCTCGGCCCATCCCTCCCAGGAAGGCTGTGGTGCCATCAGGGCTCCTCTGGCCACGTTATCATTGCACCCCCACCACCCCATCCCTGGTCCCTGCTCTCTCCTCCCCCTGCCCAAGCATCTTGGAGTTCTGGGTATTTTTAGGCCTCAGCTGACAGGCTGTGAAATCGCTCCCTTCGCACCTCCCCAGCGAGGCGGGGGCTGGAAAGGGAGGAATGGGGTTGGGGGGGCACACAGCCAATTCATCAGGCTCCTCCGGGGCTGGCAGGTGCCAGGCAGGGGTGAGGGGTGCCTCCCCTGAGCCGGAGCATCCTTCCACGGGGCCTGAGAGCAGGAGCGCAGACAGGGTGGGAAGGAGGCGCCCCCCGCTCCGAGGCCTGGGGACACAGGCTTTAGGGGACACCCTGAGCACTGAAGCAGGCGCTGGGGACACCCTCGGCGTCCACTACCCCTTCCAGCACTCCCTCCCCGCGAGGAGCCGAGAGACGGGCTGGCTTGGGTCCTAGTGGGATAAGGGAGGCGCCAGGCCGCGCAGGCCAGTGGTTACTGAAAAAAATCTCACTGGTGTGCTACTCAGTGACTGGTAAGACACGCCGCCTCTCTGGCCTCAGTGTCCCCCTCTGTACAACAGTGCCAGCGACACCCCCTCACAGGATGGCTGTGAGGATGAGCTGCAGGGAGGAGCACTGTGGTCTGATGACCCCACAGGCACTGCCAGGAGGTTCTCCCTGCCACTTCCCGTGACCTGTGCACCCCCCGAACCGTTCCTTCCTGGGAAGGGGCCTCTAGTTCACCCTGGCATCAGGCCCCCGGGTGCTCCCTGACCCTCCCCCCAGGGGAACAAAGCCCCAGCTAAGGAGGGTCGCCCTGGAGGCCATCCCCACCTCCCTGCTCCCTGCTGCGGGACGCACACACTCCCCTGCACATGGACCCCAATCCCAGCACGGAGAGTGCGGCCAGCGCCTCGGTGCGAGTGAGGTGTTTACCAGGGGCGACCCTAAGGAGTGAGAAGACAGACCCAGGCCCTGAGGGGAATGGGCCCCTGGGCTGGGGGCCATGGGCACAGAGAGGGGGGTGGCCGCCTCGTTGCCATGGAGACAGGTTGGCTCTGGTGGGGTCTGGCAGCTGGAGTAGGAGTTATGTGGCTCCTCCAGGGCCCAGTCCTGACGCCCAGGCTGAGGGGTGGGGTGCAGATCCACCTTGGGAGCGTGACCTGGGCCCCGGGCCTGCCCATTCGGCTCTGCATCCCTCTCGGAAAGGCTTTCTCCAGCCCCCAGCTCCCGAGGGAGGCCCCCGGGGGGTCCATCCAGGCCCATCTGTCCCCGGCCAGCCCCCTGAGTGCCCCTGACCCACCACAAGCTTTGGAAGGGCAGGGGCCCAGTCCAGTGGCTGCTGCAGACCTGGTATGGGTGCCCAGCTCAGCCCTGCTGCGGGGAGAGGCGCTCCGCACTGCCGGGCATTAAGGCCGCCCATGGTTCTCCATGGCTCTACTTTAAAAATCCAATTTTTCTGTTTCAGAATGCCAGGCCCCTCAGAACCTGACCCACCCACCTTTCCCAAGCCTGCACTCTACACCCGACCCCACAGACCTCCCTTCCAGCCACACTCACTCACTCACTCACTCGCTCGCTCGCTCGCTGCTGCCTTCACTGGCCGAGACGTGTCCCACCCCTGGCCTCTGCGTGTGCGGTCCCCTCCACACCCAATGCCTCGTCCCCTCTTGCTCACACGGCAAGCTCTTCCTCTTCTTCAAGACCCAAGGCCCTGGGCCCAAAGCTCACACTTGGGTCTGGTCACACTTGGGTTTGGAATCTCACACTGACTTTTTTTCTTTTTTTTTTTTTTTAAGATTTTTAAATTGATTTTTAGAGAGAGAGGAAGGGAGAGGGAGAGAGAGAAACATCCATATGAGAGCAAAACATCAATCAGCTGCCTTCTGCACACCCCACACAGGGATCGAGCCTGCAACCTGGGCATGTGTCCGACTGGGAATTGAACCAGCAACCAACCAATTGAGCCATACGGGCAAGGGCTCAAACTGATTTTTGTTGTTGTTGTTGTTAATCCTCACCTCAGGGTATTTTTTTCCACGATCTTCAGAGAGAGTGGAAGGTAGACAGGGAGTGGGGGAGAGAGAGAAACATCGATGCGAGAGAGACACATCAATCGGTTGCCTCCTGCACGAGTCCCAACCAGGGCCGGGCATTGAACCCATAACCCAGGCACATGCCCAGGACCTGGAACCGAAGCTGAGACCCCGTGGTGTGCGGCCTGACACTCCAACCACTGACCACCACCGGCCAGGCCTCAAACAGGCTTTTAAGGGCAAGTTCTGCCTCCAGCTGTTCTGATGACAACTGACCAACACTACCTGGGTGAAGCCCTCCCCTCCTCCTCCTCCTCCTCCTCCACCAGGGCCGAAGCCAGCCTCACCCTCCTCGGAGCTTCCGGAACCCCAGCCCACACGTCAATCACTTGATCCAGGATAACGCTGGTCACAGCTGCCGTTGGCTGAGCGCCTACTACGCGCCGGGCTCTCTGCTGAAGATGTTCCCGCATTATCTTTCCTCCTCCTCCAACCCCCTGGGCGGTAAGAAGCATCATCACACCCATTTAACAGAGGAGCAAACTGAGGCCAGAGTGGCAGAGTCACTTGCTTCAGGGACACAGCAGCAAGTGTCTCTGCCAGGATTCGGACAGACGCTGCTTGGCCGCAGAGACCTACTTAAGCATGGCAGCCCTTGCACGTACGCAAGGGCCCAGCACATGCCGAGCGCCCAGCAAGCAAACACGCGCTGTTTGTACTGCACTGTTATCAGGGGAGGGCACCGGGGGTGCTGAGTGACCGGGGGGGTTTCCTTAAGCCGCACCCCTTATCGAGCCTGAAGTCCCCATTCCTGGAGAAAGGAAGTGAGGGCTCAGGGCAGCCCTTGAGCTGCTCTGGGGGCCAGGAGAGTAAAGAGGTGAGCAGGGAGCCCCCATATCAGGACCCGGTGGACCCAGGGAGCCTGAGGGGTGCTGGAGTGAGCACAGGCGGAGGGGCCACAGCGGGCCGGGCGGGCGGAGCGGGAGGGCGTGCTGCGTGCTGCGGAGCTGGCCACTCTCTGGTCCCGCTGACTCTGCCCCGTGGTAATGAGCCGGATCCAATTTGTACCCAGGGCCCCGCCGGGAGCAGCTGCCGCGGCAGGGTTTGAAGTAATTTAATTGGACATATTAGCCACACAGCTCTCTTCCGCTCCCCTCGTGCAGGGCCTCACGCAGGCACCCCTCGTGGCCTCCCACACCCCATGCCAGCCTACCCTGTCTGGGGGCGGGGCGCGCACTGCACCATCCAGCGCCGGGGGACCCCCACCTGCTAGGACCGGCGCCTTGACACCACTCCTCTTTCATTCTTGGGGCTCCTGGGGCTCCAGAGCCAGCGGGCCGGCGGGGCTCTGTGGGCCCCAAGTTCTCCCCTTCCTCTGATGCAAGTGGCAAATATGGGAGCCCCTGGGGCTGCGGCTCAGACCTCTCGCTCCCGTCTCCTCTGCGGGGCAGAGTGGGTCACCCCCTTTTCTCCCCAGCTAGTCTGAGAACCCCCAGCTTCCTGCACTCCACGAAGGGCACTGAAGGAGCAGGGCCACCAAGATGGGGGTGCAGTCTTACACACACACACACACGCTGACTGACCCCCACGCTGTCATGGAAATACCTGTATCCATCACACCAAAGCTCCAACCCCACACGCCTGCGTGCCACACAGCCAGGCGAGGCCCTGCTCCCAGCAGATGGAGGCCTCAGAGGCAGCCAAGCCGGCAGGTGGGAGGGCGTGGCAGGGGGCAGGCAGGGCCCCTGGAGGGCACAGGCCCCGCCTGGCTGGGGACAGGGACCCAGGGCCCGGGAGCCACCCTCCCCCAGTGCCTTCCGTCACAGCTCCCTGTGCACCTCCCCGAGCTTCGCGACAAATACACTCATTAGCTGCTGCTGACAGCGGGCAAGGCACGCAGGTGAGCGCCGCTATTACGGCCCGTCCAGCTGCCACCGCACGCAGGTGCCCACGGAGCAGGATGCGTCTCCCCTCGGGCCCCAGTCACCATGCAAGCGGGCTCCCAGCCCAGCCCCACCGGTGACACCTTCCCACGTGCCCTGCCAGGTGGAAGCTGCAGAGCCCCCCGGAGGAGGCCCGACATGCCAGCCCACATTCCAACCAACAGGGTCCAGAATTCCAGGAGCCAGCGCTGGGCGCCATCCAGCCCCTTCCACAGGTCCCGCGCTGCCTGCCAGCTCTGTTCCGACCCCTGGGGATCCTGTTGGGTGAGACCTAAGCCCTGCCCTCCAGACACAAGTTGGACAGGGCCCAGCCAGGCTGCCCCTGCTGCCTGGAAAGTCAGCGACTTCCATGTCCATGGAACTGGCACAGTCCGCCTGGCACCATTGACTGGGGTTCCCTGGCAAGGCAGGCGGGCACCCGGGCTGGGCCTGGCACAGGCTGGCTCTGGCACCTGGCCAGACCAGCGACTGCCCCAACAGAGAGCTGACCTCACCAGTTGCATGTGCCACCTGCGGGGCGCTGCCCATGGAGCAGGGGCTGGCTCCCAGCAGGGCGCCCTGTGCCCACCGGGGAGGCCTCGGTGCCCTGAGGAGGCTGTGCAGCCGACTGCTCTTCCAGCCGAAGCCCTGCTCCAGACCCGGCCTCCCACCTCCACGAGGCTCCCTCACCACCCTTCTCCCTGCTGTTCCCGCCTCACAGTTATTGAAAACGGTCCATCAGATTCAATGAGGATTCAAAGCCCCTGAGAGAACGGGGGTGGGCAGGGAGTGGGGAGAAAGGCGGGTACCCACCCACTCCCCTGCCTTTCCCTAAAGACCTCCTGCAGCCGCAGGCGGGAGGGTGAGGGGCAGCCCTCACGGGCTCTGTGGCCTCCCAGGACTTCGGGTCTGAGTTTGGGGTCAGCCAGGTCCCAGCTGCTCAGGGCCTGTCTTTGCTCACCCGACACCCACCTGTTCCCGCGCTTCCAGCTGCCCACCTGTCACCTGCTGGCTGTGAGCTCCCACCCCAGTCCCGCCTGTTCTAGCCCCTCTCCCCCAACTCGGAGGGGCGTGGAGGCTCTCTTCCTCCCACCACCCCACAGTCCCTGAGCGCCCAGCCCATCGGCCAAGCTGTCCCCACAAGGCCCTGAACAGCATGAACCAAGGGGTCCTGTCTCCGTGGGAAACGCGATAGCTGGGGAGCGCGGGCCACCCCGATCCGGGTCCTACAGAAGCCATCCCTCCCGCCCTGCCCTGCACTCCGGACCTGCTCAGCCTCAGGTGCCCCTCTGGGTCAGGGCCTGTTGGCAGATCATTTGAACTTCAGTCCTAGACTCTGACCCAAGCCCAGATACAGGCCAGGGAGGTCTGGACCTGTGCCGATGGGGCAGGGGTGCGGGGGGGATGGATGGGTAGATGAAGGTAGGGGGAGAGTCTGCCAGTGAAAATGGTTAGACAGAGCCAGGCCTCCTTGGGCCATCCAACATCCCAGCCCTGGCCCCTAACCCTGACGGCCCTCACAGCACACCCTGACCTGTTCTTCCAGCCATCCCCCCATTCCTGCCCCACACAGCACCCAGCAGCCACTGCCCTAACCTGTGCCCAGGGGCCTGGGCAATCCCGTGGATCCTTCTGCCTCCAGAGAGGAGACCCACCGTGCCAAGGCTCCCCCCCTGCCCATGCCCGTGTGCCCCCCATACTTTCTCAGGAAGGGCCTGCCCGGCCGACTTGCTGTAGGGGAGCAGAGCATTAACAGGTGGAGCAGATGGGACCTCAGGCACTGCTACCCCCGGGGACAAGCTGGCAGGGGGCGGGCAGGGCAGGCCACCCTCAGGACCCGGTCTCGGTCCCCACAGGGCTGCAGGCGCTCAGACTTCCCCTCGCTGGCCCTGATCACTCACTCACTGCAAGGTCACCTCTCCCTCCCTCCCTCCCTGCTGCCGTCCTGCCTGCCCACTGCAACGCTGACCCCTGCAGGCGTGCGGAGGCCCTGCCCGGCCTGGGGACAGGCATCGGAGGGACACAGTCCGGCCTGGGACGCACGGGAGAAAGCCGAGAACAGGGAGGGGGGAGAGGGCTGCATGACTAGGGGGCGGCAGAGGCAAGTTTGCAGGCAGAGCGGGGAAGGCCGGGCAGAGTTTGGGCAGAAGCTGATGGGAGCCTTCATTCTTCACTGGCTCCAGCTTTTCCCCACAGTCCCTCGCTCCAGCCTTGAGAGATCTGGGCGAGAACTGCCCGGGGACCAGGGCCCCAGTGGGAAGGGAGCTGCGCCTGCCCTGTCCCCTGAGTA
>NW_005873282.1:0-11766 GCF_000147115.1 Myotis lucifugus
AAGCTTTCTGAAAGCTCTTCTTGATTACCCAGCTTGACAGGGAGCTCACTACCTCAGTAGCCGGCCAGCAGTCCCAGAAGCCATCACAGCCATTAGTGGCCTTCGCATGTATTTCCAAGTGCTAATGAACGCGTTGGCTTCAAAATCCGTTCTAGAATTTGACCAGGGAGCCGTAATGTCCAGGATACCCTCTTTCTCCTTTTTGCAAATCAAGACTAGAGCTCTTGGCTTGGCTCCAGCTCTCAGTTTCCCTCAGTGGCTCTGATCTTTGGCCATCAGCGTGGGATGCAATTGCTGAGGTCTGGAGCCTGGAGCTCTGTAGGTGGCCAGGGATGTTCCTGGGTCTCCTCTCCTCTGCTGGGCTCTGGTTCCTCCTTCCTAACTCAAAGGTTGGTTTCCTTGTTGACAGATGGCAGCAGACCAACGAGCTGCTGGGCCTTTCCTCTGCCCTTGAGAGCATTCTTCTGGCCCCTCCCCCAGGGCCAGAGACCTTTCCTCTGACGTAATGAGCAGGCTCAGGCAGCTGAAGCTCCTTCCGCCCCTTCGCAGGAAGTAGCTGTCTGAGGCTGTCCCGGTGGAGCACTTCTGGGGGAGAGGAAGCCTGGGGCTTGCCTAGGAGATGGACTCCCTTGAGTTTAGGACCTGCTCTGGGCAAAGTTCAAAGGCTGGACCCACCTGCCCCTGGTCCCCAGAGATATCTGACTGACCCTGAAAGCTGCGAGCTGGCCTCCCAGGGACAGGTTGGCTGCGGTCAATTACGACGGCATCAATGGCTGGCATTGAAAAACCTCTGCGTCTAATAGTAACCCAGTGGCAGGTTGCAGCACCAAACAGTCTACCCTCATTGCACCACTCCTTTGGCTTTGGAAGTTGGTATTTTTTTTTTTTTAAAGTATTAAGGAGTCTCATTCAAATGTAATCATCTTTCTTTTAAAGTCTATCACATAAAAATTCCAGCTCCGTGTCACTTGAAAATGAGACTGGGGGTGACGGGAGAACTGGGGTCTGCATCTGCAGGGTGGGGAGAGGCAGCCTGGTCTCTCGAGCTGGGCGTGTCGAAGCAGCTGCACAGGGCAGTGCACGGCCTTGACCTCAGTTACAGGCTGGAGCTCTGAGCTCCTGGTCTCCCCCCTGCAGCTGGGGAACCTGTAGGTCCACAAGGACTCACCTTGCTCTGCACACTGAGCTGCGTGGGCCATTTTCAGGGCTCAGCGCAAGCGTCCTCCAATACCGGAAGTTTATCTTAATTTCTTTTTTCTTTAGGTTCCTGATTTCTGGATGTACAGAAATCACAGTATGGGAAGCAGGAGACTGAACTTACTATTTAAGAATCTTTCTCCCCAATTAGACCTCGAGCTGCTGTCAGCTGAAATGTTACCTTAATCATCATCTATTTATGTGCCCCCAGTTCCTGGGATAGAGCCTGGCATCCAGGGAGGTGCTCAGGAAATGATTATGGAAGGAACGAAGGAGACAAGGGACCTTCCCTCTCTCACTGTCCCCAACATCAGGGCTGGCACCTGGTGTGTGCACAGATTTCCTCTCTGTTCTTCTGCTCACTGCCCATGGCTGCAGGGATCCTCGTCCTCAGGGGTCTGCCCAAGTGCCAGCCCCTCCCCAGATCCTTCCCTCACGGCCTCTCCCCCGCCTGGGCCTTCCCTTCTATAAGACCCCGATCACACGCTGCTTGGTTAGCATTAGATGTGTACATGTGGTCCCCCAACGAGCAGGGGGTGTTCACAGGGCTCCATGGATGGGGGCCTCCTGAAGTTGTACATTTTTTACCAGAAATCTATCGTTGCTTTTATCCTGCTCTCAAAGCAGAGGAATGCTGCCCTGGATCGCTTGCAGGTTGATGGACTCCTGGTGCCAAGAGGAAATCCCAGTCCCTTCTGGTACCTTAGTCGCATTTGACAAATACTTGTTGGATTTAATTAAATTGGATTTTCTGTTCCATTTTCTAATCAGCCCTGAGCCCAGGGTCAGGAGACCGGGCTAGTCCTGACCAGCACATGACGGGCGGCCTGACCTGCTTGAGGGAGGCTCTCGTCTCTCCTGGTGCTGGCTCCTCCCCTCGAACTGTGGGATCCAGCGGGACCCAGCGCAGAGGCGGCTCTGGAACGATGTGCTGAGGTCACCACCTAACATGGGGCAGCCATTACCACCAGCCGACTTGGCAGGACTGTCTCCGAGCATGGATGGGGCACAGGGATTTCAAATCCCTGGAGAAATGTGAAGTGCTCTGCACATAACTTGACTGTTAGGATTTTGGGACACGGGCAGCTTGCTGTATCCAGGTGGGCGTGGCGTTTGCTGTCCAGATGCTGCTCAGGAAAAGCTGAGCGCGAGGTGCGGTCCGCCCATCTGCCTGCTGCGTGGTGCACAGGCCCCCGCCCCTCCAATGAGCCGTCTCTGACTCAGAGCCCCTCACATTCCACACTCTCCCGCAGCAGCGGCTCGGTGGGGAGAGAGCACGAGATGAGTAGTTCTCTCACGAGAGCACTTCAGCAGGCCACGCGACCATTCTGTGATGGGGTTTCTGTAGCTGGAAACTGGGAACAAGGAACCCTGCCCTATCCCCCACCCCCCAACACCTGAGACACCTGCCTGTGCAGGGCACGCACACGAGGTTGGTGCTGATACCGACACATCCAGGCTTTCCCCACGGGGCCCTCCCTGCACGCGGTACTCCCAGGCGGGGCTCATACGCAAGCAGCTTATAAAGTGTTTTCTCTGGTATCGGTCCCTCTGGCCCTCTGGCAATCCTGTGAGGTTGCAGCCCCGGCTTGTGAATCAGAACCAGGTAAGTGCAGAGGGTGAGGGGCAGCCTGAGACTCGGCCTGCGATGCAGAGCTCCAGACACGACACGCTGTGTGTGACACCAGGTGCCCACCTGGGGCCTCTGTCATCTGATGCTGAGTTTGCACTGAAAGGGGGCCCATGTGGGCGCCCGCCAGAGCACGTCGGACACCTCTGGACACCCTCCCAACATCGCCGCAGGGCTGCGCGCCTGCACGCACAGGCCTCCTCCCCTGCACGCACAGGCCTCCTCGGCCACATGCGGGCCCTGTGAGAGCATGTGCAAGTGGTTTGCTGTGTTGGCCTAGTGTGTGCACAAGGCTCTGTGGACACCTCTGACACGCAAACTCATTTTTTGGGTTGATTTTTCTTTGTTAAATGGCATTTAAATATATAAAATAAATATCAAAAATATAAGTCTTTGTTTTACTATGGTTGCAAATATCAAAAAATTTCTATATGTGACACAGCACCAGAGTTAAGTTAGGGTTTTTCAAAATGCTGACACGCCGAGCTCAAAAGGTTCGCCATCACTGGCCTAGTGTGTGCACAAGGCTCTGTGGACTAGATGGGACCGCGGGTCCTGAAGGAAAGGTCCCCGTCGGCACTCTGCATGGGGAGGGTGCGACAGCTCACTGTAAGTTGAAGACCTCGATTTCCCTCTTCCAACCACAGAACACGGGAGGCAGAGCGACTCCAAGAACAAGAGAAAAGGGGACAGAGACAGCCCAGGAAGGCGGGGTGACGGCCCAGAGCCCTGCGTCTGTGGCAGGCTGGCTGTGAACGGTCCGTACCTCCACCACGTGAGAGGAGAAGCCCGTCTGTGACATCTCCAGCCCGAAGGACGTTTCGTTCTTGTTGGTGCCTAAGACAGGGACAGAGAGAGGTCAGTTCCCCGCCCGATGGCTTAGTGCCCACACAGCTGCAGGTCATCCACCGCACGGCCTCCCAGGGAGCACTGGGGAGGTGAGGGGCCCTGAGGCTAAGCCCCGCCCAGTCTGCCCAGCGGCAGGCACCTGCCAGGGAGGCACGAGCACTTCCAGGGGTCGGGCGGGGTTATTATTAGTGGCCCACTCCCTGCTGGAAAGCGCCTGGGACAACATATTACAGGGCACGTCTACCATAAGGCTGTCAACATCGGGGAAAGATCAAGGGAAGTGCATGGAAAGAAATTGTTTTGGGCAAGAAATGGAATTTCCTACTTTGCTCATTCCGCTCGTTCACCATGGTCGCTTCCAGCTGCCCCTGGATGACTCCCAGACACCAGCTAGGCCCTCGGAGGAGATGCCACCGCCGCAGATTTGCACAAGAAACCTCGTGTGCGTGCTGAAAGCCCCTCCCCCGGGGCCCTTCCAAACTTGCCATCAGAGCCAATGCTCTTGCTGCCCAAGGGGGCCATTTTGAGGAGAAATACAATGACTTGGATGTTTAAGTTTCTGTGTGAGTGTCAACACACAGGTTCATACTTTCTATTTACCCTCGTTCAGGAGGACTGTCTTTTGTCTCCTTTCGTGTGCCTGTAGCTGGTCGTTTCCATGCTCTGCAGACTGCTCAGGCCTGGGACGCTGCTTTCTAGCTTTGACCTTCCTCCTACATGGCCAGCCCAGTGTGGAAAGGGCCCTCTGCCCCAATATATGGTGCAAATAGAAGGCCAGTCACACTGGAGCTTAAGTCGTAGGGAGGCATCTGAAGGAGCCCTGCAGAAAGTGCTGTGGCAGCCTGGCCGGCGTGGCTCAGTGGTTGAGCATCGACCTATGAACCAGGAGGTCACAGTTTGATTCCTGGTCAGGGCACAGGCCTGGGTTGCGGGCTCGATCCCCAGTGTGGGGCGTGCAGGAGGCAGCTGATCCATGATTCTCTCTCATCATTGATGTTTCTATCTCTCTCTCCCTTTCCCTTCCTCTCCGAAATCAATAAAAACATATTAAAAACAAGAAAAGAAAGTGCTGGGAGGCGGGGTTAGTGTTTTAGGCTCCGGAGTCAGTCCAGCTGGGTTCGAACTAAGGTTGTCAGAGAAAATACAGGACACTCAGCTATTGAATTTCAGGCAACCAACGGATCATTTTTTTTAGTATAAACCTCCCACAAATATTGTATTTTATATTTGCTGAATCTGGCGACTCTCAGTCAAGCCGCAGCCCCTTCTCAAGCTTTGGTGCTTTGGCAAGTCACTCAGCCCCTCTGCGCTCCAGTTTCCTCAGTGGTCGAGGAGGCGGCGACCAGCAAAACCACCTCCCTGGGCTGCTGGGAAAGTGCACAGCCTGTGTCCGGCACGGTAACAGTCCACTGATGGCACTGACTGTGAAGGGAGGACCACTTCCCTCTGTGGGGGTGGGCTTCACTCTGGGGTCTTCACCTGCTGTGACCCCCCGGAACCCGTGCCCCTCTCTGTCTGAATGGCTCACCTTCCAAGCTGAAGATCCTGTCGCCCAGGGCATCGACGATGTCCTTCAGGGCCGCCTCATCCGTCACGTTGAAGAAGTGCTTGTCATCGGGGTCACTGGCGATGTATTTGATTTCATTTAGGAAAGTCTCTGGGTTGATCCCCCTGCGGTTGTAGTAGCCCAGGACCTGCCAGGGAACAAGGCAGGGCAACAAGCCAGGACATAGCACAGACTTCCAGCTCACCCGCGGGCGCCCTGGCCTTGGGCCCCAGGGAGGCCCCAGGGAGGCCCAGGGAGGGCCCCAGGGAGGCCCCGGGGAGGCCCAGGGAGGGCCCCAGGGAGGCCCCGGGGAGGCCCAGGGAGGGCCCCAGGGAGGGCCCAAGTGGTCCCCCAAGCCCCACTTGCATTTTAAATGTTACTTATGTACTTTTGTAATCTTTATTGTTGAGAGTATTACAGATATGCCCCCGCTCCCCCCTCACTGCCCCCCTCCACCCAGGCCTTCACCACCCTATTGTCTGTCTAGAAGGGCCAGAGACAGCCCTGTTCTAAGATCGGGTTCTCAGGGTCCGGAAGCTGGAGAGTTTCTAGTTTCCTGAGGCTTCAGCACCTCATGAGGTTCTCCATGGCCACTGTGGCCAGGCCTAGGCAGAGCAGAAGGGAGATGCGCAACTTGCTCTTTAGAAGGTGAAGCAAGGAGAGGCCCACCTGAGGGCCCGGACAGCTTGCTCACTGCCCAGAAAGTGCCCCCTTGGGGGCCCCAGGGGTTTGATGGTGAAGCCTCTGTGAGCCAGCTGGCAGCCTGTGGGCCGGGGCAGGGGCAGGGGCAGGGGCAAGACAGGCGGGACAGGACTCACAGCCACAGCGTATCTGGTCACGTTGTCCCTCTCGCTTTGCTGGATCACCTTCTCCAGGTCCGGGCTGTCGTGGGACTCCCCATCCGTGATGACAATCATCACCTTCTTGGCCCCTTTCCTTCCTCCCTTCTGGAAGGCTTCTGAACTGAAACCCGAGCACAGGGGGGTTGGAGGTCACAAGAGGGACACTGGGAGGGGGCAGCCCCAGAAACCAGGGCCAACTCCCACCTGCCTCCTTATCTCCAGCAACCCAGAAGGTTTTGAGACCTCGAACCACAGAAAAGCAGGGTTGAGATGCCCAGGCCACTGCTTGTCTTTAAAAAGTGACTTTAAAAAGCCCCTGTAGGGTCCTGACCATGCTGTTTTGGGGAAGCAGATGGGGTGGGCTTGGGAGGGGAGTTCAGGGTCAGATGGAGATCCTTTCGAGGCCCTAAGTTGGTGGTTCAAAACCCTAGCTGCACATTAGAGTCACCTGGGGAGTTAAAACAAAAGTGATGCCTAAGCCCTACCCAGACTCTTGAAGTCAGAATCTCTGGGCGCGGCCTGGGCACCAGTCTTTTTCAAAGTTCTCATGAGCACCGGCATGGAGACCCACTGCCCCGAGTCCTGCACAGGTGCCGCGTCTGAGTAACTTAACGCCCAAACGACTCTAATCCACAAAATCCCTGCAGTGAAGCCTGACCAGGTTCTCATTTCTCCCATGAGGACAACTTCGATTCTATTTTGGGAACTATTAAATATCAACTTCTATGACAAATATTCCTGCTTCTCGCTTTTTATTTTGTTTTCAGTGCCGGGATCAGGCACGTGGCCAGCCTGTTGGGCAATCCAGCCAGGCGATGGGTGGGGGTGGGGGCTGGCACACCTACCCCTCAATGCTGCGGAAAGACTCCTGCAGCTGGAAGCGCATCTAGGAAGCATGGAAAATTGGCTCCTGAGCCATCACTGGCTCTCGGTGCCTCTGTGGCCAACCCTCCTTCAGACTGTGAGGTTCTGAGAAGGGCAGACATGGTCTGGCCCGAGAGGCTGGCCCAGCAGGTAGAATTTTCCAATAAGGATCTAAAAATAAACGTTACCCTGCGATGATTGCTTGTGGATCTGACCCACAGGTTTAAGCTCCACGAGGCTGGGTGAAAGCCGGTCTCCGGCTTTGGTTACCGAAAGTATCTCTTGCTACACAGCAAGCGGATGAGCTGAGGTGGGTGATTTAGATGTTGAGATATTCACAAAGGTGAATACATTAGGCCAGAGCACCCTCAAGCTACCAGCTAAGAGAAACAGACCATCTGCCATTCTCTTAGCAACTCGATACTCTGAATATGCTGACCAAAAAATTCTCTAATTTTAGTATGAGCTGGGAACTAAAGAGGGGCAGAGGCGGACTCCGCATGACTAGGGCTGATTTGGGGCTTAAGTCCGACCCATTGGAGGGAGAACTTTGCTAACTCCTTAAAGGAGATTCTAGGTGCTTCCATGACATCATCAGAGGGCCAGGCTCAGAAACAACTCCATGCAAAATATGTAGCAAGGAAAAAGCGAGGAACAATTTCAGGATCGCATTTCCATATAGTGGCATAGTGTGACTATCTGTGTGAATCTGCAATAGGGTGAACGCAGGCATGAATCATCAGATTTAAAATTGTGATTTGTATTGTGCAAAAGACTTGGCTTTGTTCCTTTGTAAATCAGATGACAAGTTCCTGGAAAGCAGTGAGAGCGTTAAACTCACAACAGGCTCCACGAACCCAGAAGCCAGAGTGACCCCGTGGAAAAGTAGGTCACGTCATGCCTCCTTCCTGTTCAGAACCTGCAATGGCTCCCGTTCCTCTCAGGCCCTGACACTGGCCCACCGGAGCCTTCAGGGTCTGGTCCCGTTATTTCTCGGAGCCCTTGCTTCCGCTCTCCCGTCTCCACCCACACTGGGCTGTGGTCAGAGCACGGCTCCCAATGTAAATGTTCCTCCACGGTCCCCATCCTCTGTCCTAATCAGGGCAGCTCTTTTGTGGAAAGTCTCCTGTCCACCTGTCCCTGCTGGAATCCTGGAGTCCTCCTAGGACAGGCCAAGTGCCACCAGTTTTGGCATTCCTCCCTGGCCCCTTCCTCGGGTCCCTCCTCTCATCCTCACTGAGTTAGGCTGACAATAAGCAGAGGCCCTCAAGTCCATGGCTTGGCTCTTTGTACTTTCGTAGGTGCACAGCAAACATGCACTATGAATAAACGAGTGAGGAGAGAAAACCTTTTACCCTCAGAGGCCCTGGCTATAATTTGGGACCCAAACTTGGCCGGCTGCGAAGATCGGATTTCACACATCACTTGAAGGGCAGATTGCACACCCCAGTGGTTGCATGAGTCATGACTGGTTCAAACTACCTGTTGAGTCACACACTTCCAATCGCCCTGCAGTGGGTGGGCTGGGAAATGAGAGCAGAACAGTGGGGCTCACACCGAGGAAGCGAGGAAGCGATAGCTCCCTGGGCACAGGCTGCCTCTCCCTGGTCCCCCCACCCCTCTCCCCGCATTTCACAGTCCTCTGCTGGGGTCTCAGGGGCTCATCCCAATGATGACAAAACAGCAAAATGGCCTGTAACTCGTGAGAAGGAGCAAGAGCCACGTTCACACGGAGGGATGCTCATTTAGGGAAAAAGCTCAAGCAAGTTTTAGCAGCACAGAAATACGTTAGTGGAGCAGTAACTTAATCTTACAGGGTTGTAAGGCTGGAAAAAACACCTTTTGATCGCATGAAGTCCTGTTACTCCTATATACTCTAACTGCGGAATTCTGGTAAACACATTGACTAGCCCAGTGGTCGGCAAACTGCGGCCCCTTGAGTGTGGCTCTTCCACAAAATACCACGTGCGGGCGCGCACGTACAGTGCTATTGAAACTTCGTGGCCACACTCAAGGGGCCAAAGAGCCGCATGTGGCTCGCGAGCCGCAGTTTGCCGACCACAGGACTAGCCCTATGAAAGGTGGGATTGTAAGGAACCGGGACTGTGGTTTCAATGAACAAAGCGGAACTCATGTTCGTAGGTGTGAAATTTACAACTTAAAATCTGCAGACCTGGGCTACAGTCCTCTTAGGAGGTTAGGCCTCAGCTTAAAAGATCTTGGGGATTTGCCTTTAAGTCACTCCCTGCTTTCAGTGCGTGTGCGGGGGGGTGAGCACAATGTTCTGAGTGATGGCAGCATCACTGGAATAAAGACGTAGCCGCTGTGTGGACAGTGATAGAGACAGCACCCATTGTCATGACGAGGAAGTACTGGTGTGATTTTTAAGGAACCAGCCTCGTTACTCTGCACTCTCAGATGTCTGACTTAGCTATGTGCTCCACACTCCATGGATGACAAACACGCCACAGGAGGATTCTCCCCTCATAGAGCCGACACACTTTTTATGGGGTCACTGTGGCAGAGCAGATTTTCCAAAGTTGGCGGCAACAATATTTCCCATCGCAAATGCTCTCCTGCACTGTGGCCTTGCCAGTCCTCCATCAGGAGGCAGACTCAAATTCCCCGCCCCTTGAATCTGGGCTGGCTTTGGTGACTTGCTCAATCAAAGTTAGATGCTGGGACTTCTGCAGCGAGGTCATGGGCAGTCCCAGAGTTTCTGTGTGGGTCTCTGGGAAAACTCACTCTTGAGTTGCTGTCTCTCAGAGCCCAGCCGCCATATTAGGAGAAAACCAGGCCCTATGGCCACGTGTGGGTGCTCAGCTCGCCTGCCCCAGCTGAGTTCCAGCCAACAGCCAGCATCAGCTGCTAGGCACACAGTGTGCCCTTTTGGACGTCCAGTCCAGTCGAACCTTCAGATGATAACAGCCCCAGCTGACACATGAGAAAAATCCAAGAGAGAACTGACAGGCTGAGCCCCGCCAATCCCCAGAACTTTGAGGAATTAATAAATTATTGTCTCAAGGAACTACATTTTGTGGAGATTTGTTACACAGCAATATATAACTAGAATGATATCTGAGATTTAAAACAATTAAAATTTTGTTCTTTCTTTTTTTGTTTACCGAGCAAATTCTATGCCAAATGCCGTCCGGGTCTCTGTTCCTCCCCTCTGCTCAATGTGGCTGGCCGCTTCCACCACGTCTCTTACAGACCTGTAGTCATTGAGGTGAAACTCATGCACGGCGTCTTCTCCGTACTGAACAACTCCAACCTGCAAGTTAGAGGAGACTTCTTGACCCCCGGAACTTAGACCTCCTGTGGGGAGGCTCCCTGGAGTCATCTGTCTGCCTGTGACTCTTCAGGAGCGAGGAGGGCTGGGGACCTTCCCAAACCAGGGAGAAGCAGGTTCTGAAAAGTTCTGGGAATGGACGATGGCTTGGTGAGACAAGTGGGAGGCACATATCGTGAGAGGAGACTGCGGTTTAAAGAAAAGCCCAACAGGTTAAGTTTCTCGCTTAAAAAGACAAAAGTTGAGAATAGAACTAAAATCTAAAATATTAGGAATAGCATGGGTGGAGGCCATGGCATTGTCCACCCAATTCTAGAACTAAGGTTCCTTAAAACTTGGAAGAGGAAAGGTTCTATCCCCAAGGTTGATGAAATATCAACAATATTAATAATATTAGTAACTTCAAAATGAACCTGAAGATCTATAGTAGCGTTAGAATGACGAAACGTTACTATTGGGTGGGCCCAGAGTTTGTTTGGCACAAGTGCATTTCTAATGCTGGATTCACCCACGACACCCTGCAAGATCTTCCAGCCCTGGCCGGTGTTGCTAAGCGGTTAGAGCACCAGCCCACACACCAAAGGGTCCCGGGTTCTATTCTTGGGCAAAGGCACGTACCTGGGTTGCAGGTTCAATCCTCAGCCCTGGCCAGGCATGTACAGGAGGCAACCAATTGATGTGTCTCTCTCAGATTAATTTTTTTCTCTCTCTCTTTGCTCCCCTTCTTCCCTTCCACTCTTGCTAAAAAAATCAATGGAAAAAATATCCTCAGGTGAGGATTAAAAAAAAAACAAAAAAAAAAAGACAAAAAGATCTTCCAGTGCTGGGTAACTCATTACTTCCTAAGAAAGCCCACTCCCTTTTTAACAGCTCTAATCATTACAAAATAACTCCTTAGACCAGCGGTTCTCAACCTGTGGGTCGCGACCCTTCGGGGGTCGAACCACCCTTTCACAGGGGTCGCCTAAATACACCCTGCATACCAGATATTTACATGACGATTCATAACAGTAGCAAAATTACAGTTATGAAGTAGCAACGAAAATAATTTTATGGTTGGGGGTCACCACAACAGGAGGAACTGTATTAAAGGGTCACGGCATTAGGAAGGTTGAGAACCGCTGCCTTAGATGGATTTGAAATCTGCCACCTTGTACCTTTTATCCGCTGGTCTTCGTCTGGCCTGCCAAAGCCCACGTGGGACAAATCCCTCCCCTTAGCCAGGCTGTGCTTCAGTATGTGCTGGCAGCCATGGCCTCCTTCCTAGTCTCTTCTCCAAGATCCACGTGCCTGACTCGCCCCCGTGCCTCACGCAGCAGGGCTCTGGTGCTACTCCACACTCCCGCCTTCCTTCTCCCTCCGTAGTTGGTCAAACTCTTTCCTAATCGGTGGTGACTGTCCCAGTGTTTGACCCGCGAAGGAAGGTCTCCCCCAAACTGGATGGGCCCAGCAGAGATGGGGGTCCTGGGCTGCCGGGCCTGGTGCTGGCCCTTCCCCTACACCTTCAACCTTCTTAGCTCATGCAAAAACGCCCCCCCCCCCCCTC
>NW_005873282.1:12066-26806 GCF_000147115.1 Myotis lucifugus
GACAGTCACAGCTACGCGGTGGGGTCAGTGTCTGCTGATTCTCCAGAGGATTGTCCGAAGGACTTTACGTGTGCATAATTCCCTGGGCCGGGAGCTGTCCTGGGGCAGGGGGGGGGGAATGACCAGCCCAGGAACCCCTGGCTCTGCTCCGATGCTCAGGGCTGGCTGTTTGAACAAAGCGAAGTTACACGCGCTGCCTCTGCCCCTCGGGAGCTCTGCTCACTGGGGGCTGACCACCGTCAGCGAGCCAATGTTTCGGAGGCAGCCGATCCTGTCCAAAGCAGTTTCGGGTTATCATTTGTTTTGCTGTAACATGCAGGCTGGCTTTTACCACTTCCAGCCCCAATGAATGGGTTTCACTTTTCTGGAGGGTGGTATGGTGTAAAGCAGGGGTCCTCAAACTTTTTAAACAGGGGGCCAGTTCACTGTCCCTCAGACGGTTGGAGGGCTGGACTATAGTTAAAAAAAAAAACTATGAACAAATTCCTATGCACACTGCACATATCTTATTTTGAAGTAAAAAAACAAAACGGGAACAAATACAATATTTGTATTTGCATGTGGCCCGCGGGCCGTAGTTTGAGGACCCCTGGTGTAACGGTTAGGAGTGTGGAATCTGTTTGACTCTTGGCTTTGACCTCGGGCAAGTCACTTAACATCTTGGCATCAGTTTTTTCTTCTGTGAAATGGGCATAGTGATAGCAGAGAACTGCCGTGAGGAATCCACCAGACGATGCTTCTAAAGGGCTGAGCACCAAGTAAGTGCCTCAGAAACCTTAGCTGATATTATTTTTCTTTAAAAGCAAACCACTTTGGGCCCTAGCTGGTTTGGCTCAGTGGATAGAGTGTCGGCCTGCAGACCGAAGGGTCCCAGGTTCTATTCTGGTCAAGCTTCTCCCCGGCCCAGGCCCTGGTCAGGGCGTGTGCAGGAGGCAAGCGATGGATGTGTTTCTCTCACATCCATATTTCTCTCTGTCTTTCCCTCTCTTCCACTCTAAGAAAACCGTGGAAAAATATCCTCGAGTGAGGGTTAAAAAAAAAGCAAACCACTTTGTTAATGTGGCAATACTATCCTGGGTCAGGCTCTCATGCCTGTATCTCCGCTCTGACATGAAGGGTTCTCCCTATTTTTGTAATGTTAATGCCAAGTTAAAACGAATGATAGAAACCAACAAAAACAACCTAATGAAACATTGGTTATATAAATAAATGTAAAAAACTTCTTTTAAAAACCTAAGCAATTTATTTGTTTGCAAATGGTTACTTTGAAATAAGACATCACCTGATACAACATGTACTGTACAATATACATATTGTTATATCATATTGAGACATTGGGCATCTGCTTATTTTTATTGGGGAATTTTCACCCTGTTATAAACTCTACAGCAATGTGTTTGGCAGGAGCCTTTTGTGTGAGAACATTCCAGCAGCTCCAGCATGAGGAAGGCCCAGTGTGTTGAAGGCAGTGCTCCCAGAGTGAGGAAGCTGGTGGCTTTGAGCCCAGGGGCCCTTTGCAGGCTCTGTGCTTGGCGGGTGGGTGGCTTGAATGCTCACAATCACCTCTGTTTTAGGCAGTGGTTCTCAATCTTCTGGCCCTTTAAATACAGTTCCTCATGTTGTGACCCAACCATAAAATTATTTTCATTGCTACTTCATAACTGTAATGTTGCTACTGTTATGAATCGTCATGTAAATATCTGATATGCAGGATGGTCTTAGGCGACCCCTGTGAAAGGGTCGTTCGACCGCCAAAGGGGTTACGACCCACAGGTTGAGAACCGCTGGTTTTAGGAGAAGTGACATTCTCCTCCCATCTGCACGCTGTGTACAGCTGTGATGGCCTGACACTCCGGGCTGACAGCACCGGATGGCTGTGTCCTTTCCCAGTTTGGTTTAGCTCAACACGTGGATGAGCCCCCGCCGTGTGTGGGGCACCGTGTGATGGGGCAGCCACAGAGGTGGCCGAGACTAAAATGCCTTCATTCAGAGGGGTTGCTGATCTAAGGGTAGAGACCAGGTTTCTTTGATTTTTAAAGCAAGTCTTTACTATTAAAATGCCTTTATTATTGCTGGTTATTTTTTTACAGTTTCAAATTCTTTTTTTTTTAAGATACCTTGGGAATTATGATAAGTGAAATAAGTCAGACAGAGAAAGACAAATACTGTATGATTTCACTTATACGTGGAATCTAAAAAACAAGATAAGTGAACAAACAGAACAGAAACAAACTCATAGATATAGAGAACAAGCAAATTGGGGGTGGGGGACTGGGTAAAGAGGGGAAGGGATTAAGAAGTACAAATTGGTAATTACAAAATAGTGCAGCATCGGGAATAGTTAATAATATTGTAATAACTATATGGTATTGGGGGGGGACTAAACTTAACCGGGGATCACTTTGTAAGCTACATAAAGGTTGAAACACTATGCTGTACACCTGAAACCAATATAATATTGGTTATACAATATAATATTGGTTCAACTGTAATTGAAGAAACTTTTAAAATTAGATGTCTTGGGAAGAATCTTGCTTTAGTATGTGTTTCCTAAACATGGCTAAACACTCCACTGAAACGTACACACACACACACACACACACACACACACACACACACACACACCTGGGCTAATCTCAGACCCACTGAGTTGGAAGCTTGGAAGGGCCTGGAATCTGTATGGGATAAGCTCCCTGGGCCCTGCTGCTGGTTAGCTGGGTGGGAGGCCTCCCCACAGGAGCCTCTAGAGGGGCTGAGCTTGTCACCCTTGGCAAGAGGAAATAGCAGCCTTGGGGGCTGGGGGTGGGGGTGGAGGTGGGGGTGGGGGGTAAGGGGGTGGGGTGGGGAGGGTGGCGATGTTCCCTGTGCATATCTCGGCCTCCTCCAAAGCCCCAGCACTGCCTTTTCCTCTCCTATTTTGTGAGACTAGAATCAATGCCTCCTCATCGCCCTAAGACAACCCCTTTCCAGCCCCCGCTAGGATGCTGCTTCCCTGTCCCTCCCACAAGCACCATCTTTCCACCCAACTGGGCCCTGTTGTTGGAGGGAGGCTGCAGCTGGCCAGAGGCACTAATCCCCTCACCAATCCCCTCACCCACAATAAAGCCGCAGCAGCTGCTGGGGCGCTGCTGTTTAGCCCAGAGGAAATAGTGAGGCTTGGAGCCAAGCGGTCTGGGCTTGCAGGAGGCAAAGTCTGAGCTTTATTTCCCAGATTTTCAGGTGTGGAGTGAGCGTGAGGTTCAGTGTCCCATGAGGCTCTGGGCAAACTGGGCAGAGCTTCCTAAGGTCCAGAGACACTGGCTCGACGGGACTATTACCAGGGATATTTCTGTTCTCCTTGGTCTTCCAACTACAGGGAACTGTATGGCATGAACATCAAAGGGCACCATTCACACTGTAGTCTAAGTGAACGGTGTCCCCAGAATTGTGCAGTGCATAGCTTGCCTGCTGTACACGGTGGCCCAGCCACTTCTTCCTCTCTCAGGCTGGGTTTGCAGTGAGCCTCCCTGGCCACCAGGATTGCCTCCATAACCTTAGCTCATTTGCCCTCCACCATCACTCTGTGGGGGTGGGGGACAAGATTATGACTCCACAGAGGCCCAGAGAGGCCAAGTGAATTGTCCCTGGTCACCCCCAGAGCCAGAGCAGGGTGAGGCTAGAGTCTAAGTGCTGCCTTGGAGCTGCAGGAGAGCGGTGGTCAGAGCCCTGCGCCCCCCAGCGACTGCCGGCTGCTCAGCCCGAGTCTGCAGAGTTGAAGCCACTTACTTTGGAGAGCTGGGGCCACGGTCTTGGAGAATCTGAAGTTGGAGTTGACTCTCGAACACATCCCTGTGGTGTAGTAGGAGCTCCCACACTCGTGAGACCAGAGGGGGCTGCAGGCCTGGAAGCATAGCACAGACCCCCAGTCACTGGGGGCCTTCAGGGTGGGTCCAGGCTCAACAGCTTTCAGCCTAGTCCTAAGCTCCATGACCCAACACGGAACTCCTTTCCCGTGTTGGTATTCCCAGGCTCTAGAGGGTCTTCTTCGAGTTTACCTGAACTCTGCTGCCAGTTCCCTTGGTTTCAGGTGGAATAGAGAAAAACGCATCTTAGAGTCCTCTTTCTCCTATTTGCAAGGATCTCCATCCCACCATCTAGGGTTGTTCCTCTTCTACCTGCTCACCCACCTACCACACAGGATCTGGGAAAGTCTTTTCATTTGTGGGAATGGACTGTCTGTCTGAACAGGTCACCTGGAGGTCCTTACTGGGCCAACTTCCAGGGCTCCGTCCTGAGAACATGCCCGTGGTTCTTACTAGGGGAGGAAAACAGAACGTCTCTGCTCTTTCTCTGAAATTTGCTACCAAAAACATTGTTCTCTACGCCTCATTTAAAGACTGGGTGATGAGTTCCTCTCAGAGTCAGACATCAAAAATGAAAGCCCAGCTCCACGTCTCGATTTTTCTCCTGCTGCTGGGAAACCCGGGCTAAAGTTTGTGCTGTGATATCCTTTGGTTTGGGGGAATACTTATTCTCCTTCCAATCCCTTCATTTAATTAGCTTTCTATTTTTACTCAGATTTTAAAGACTTGGTTTTATTGGTATCCTTTGTTGAAACTGCTATAAGTTATTTTTGGAAGTAGGGGGAGAACAAAGAATGGGAGGGTGAATGATGGATGATGAATGGATGGATGGATGGATGGGTGGATGATAGAAGATGCATGATGGATGATGGATGATGGATGATGCATGACGGATGATATATGAAGGATGATGGATGGCTCGATAGATGGATGATGGATGATGGATGACAGATGATATATGAAGGATGATGGATGGATGTAGGAAGGGATGGATGAAAGGATGGAGGATGAGGGGGTGGATACATCTACAGATGGATGAGTGGATGAATGAATGAATGGATGGATGGATAGATAAATGGAGAGATGGACGATTGGTTGGGAACGGACTGATGAGTGGAAGGATGAATAGATGACTTAATGAGTTAACAGAAGTTGCTATTTATATACCAGGGACTTAGCCTACGCACAGAGGCCCCAGAGGGTATCAATGAGCATCTCAGGACTTGCACCAGCAGAGCCACTACGCTCTCCTCAAGTCCCTGAGCCTCCCAGTCATCTTGTTGCTCTAGTGTCTGGTGCTCCCTACCCCAGACGTCTCATCTGTCAACAGAAATGAACTGATGGACAAGAGCAAAGAGTGACACAAGCCCTCCCATCTTACAACGAGTGATGCATTTTATTGGGCTTTCTAGGGTAATTTTTTCCTAAAATCCTCTTTTGCAGAGTTTCTAGAAATAAGTCCCAGAGGATCCTGTTTTGAACCCCTAGCTTCACCCAAAGTCTTGGTGATTCACTGGAATGTGGTGGCCAGGAGCAGGCGGTTCCCCTCTCTCATGCCACCTGCATGCAAAGCCTGTGTCTGCTCACCCGGGCAGGTGCAGAGACCTCCACGCATGACCCGCTGCTGCCTTTCTGTCCCAGCATCCTGTTTACATCACTCATTTGCTTACTGTTGTTCCCTCAAACCAGAATGTAAACTGCAGGGGGCAGGAGCTCTGCTGACTGCTGAGTCCCAGTGCCTGGCGTTGGCTCAGTGAATTCAGAGTGCTCAAAATAATGGTTCAAATGAATGAATGTCTTTATCACCTCAGCCCAAGTACCCTCGCCTCTTTCTTCATTGCTAAGGCCTGTTTATTCTTTAAAAAAACCCACAGAAACCTCCCCTGGGAAGCCTTCCCTCTAGTCCTGAGCAGTCCAGGTGGCCCATCACTTGGTAGCCTTTCCCTGGTTGTAGTAACTCTGTGTTCACTCATTTTTTGCTTCCCTTCAAAGTCTCTTTAGGGTGTGTCCTATTTCTTTGATCAAATCTGGAGCAGAGATTCTGCCTCTGTCTTGGACAGAGGGCTGGGCCCCCATTGGACTGTTGGCCTTTATTTGCTTTTTTCCTTTTCAGGATTTCTGTCCCCCATCTTCAGGGTATGTGTGTAAAAGGGATCAACCCTTTTTCTTGTCTGGACTGTCCCTCGCCCCCCAAAATTTAGGGCACAGCAGCCAGAGTGACCCAGGCAGGAAGCTAGCAGAGTGGTGCGTGTGGGCAGCAGCCTGTTGGATAGAGTGAGAGTGTGTGTGAGGACACAGTCAGCCCATGCCTCTCCTGGTTCCGTGAGGAGGGTCCATGGAGCTGGAGAGCCCCTGGGGCAGGAGGGCTGGAGCTTGGAGAGAGGGAGGGGCAGGTGGCTCTTACCAAGAAGCTGTTGTCCTTGGGGTTGGTGGCTAGGCTCAGGCCGAGGCGCATGTTGTCCTTCCGCTCGGACACGTTGGATAGGGTGACCCTTCCTGGGATGGGAGGGAGAAGCTCAGCCTGCAGCCCCCTGCCCACCCCCTACCCAGAGTCTGCTGCAGCCGCTGGCCACCAGAGATGCCTGTGGCAGGGGTGGTGCCAAGTGAGTCCTCCCACTTCTCTCTGCACGTTGGTGCAGACCGTCCCGGTTTCCTAAGGCCTTGCTCAGACATGGCCTAATCATTTTCTCTCAACTCCCTGTGAGATGAGGAAAATGAGTCTCAGAGAGGCCAAGCAACCTGCCCAAAGTCACACAGGAAGCACATGGCAGAGCCTTCAATCTCCTAGTCCAGAGCTTTCCCTCCTCCAGCCCTTCGATGGACCCCAACCTTGCCCTTGTGTCCCCTCTGACACATACCAGGGCACCCCACCTGGCTTCCTCTGGGCAGTGTCTCCTCCATATGTTTCTTCAAGCCCCCTGCACTGAAACTTACCCGCCCCTTCCCTGCTCTCTCAGGGCCGGCTCGCCTGATTCACTGATGATGATAACGGATCATTTCTCAGTAGCAAATAGCCAGCTAACAAGAGGCTTCTAGAGGTACAAGGTCTTGCCAAGAATGTCAAAGAGCAGGATTATCCTTCAAATGGATGTAGGGAGGAGGTGGTGGCAGATTAGAATCCTATATAGTAAAAGGCTAATATGCAAATTGACCGAACGGCAGAATGACCGGTCACTATGATGCGCACTGACCACCAGGGGCAGACACTCAATGAGGAGCTGCCCCCTGGTGGTCAGTGTGCTCCCACAGGGGGAATGCGGCTCAGCCAGAAGCCGGGGTCATGGCTGGTGAACACAGCGGTGGTGGCGGGAGCCTCTCCCACCTCCAAGGCAGTGCTAAGGACCCTTGGGGGATGTCCGACTGCCGGCTTAGGCCCACTCCCTGCAGTTGGACATCCCCCGAGGGGTCCTGGACTGCAAGAGGGTGCAGGCTTGGCTGAGGGAACCCCCCTGATCCCCCAGTGTATGAATGTCGTGCACCGGGCCTCTAGTTACTAAATAAATTATGTCAGTTAAGGTTTTACTAGATCATTCTGTCAGGCCACTGAAGGAAAAGGAAGTGAGCTTGAGTTCCCCAGACATGTGTTGGTACGTGATTAAACGCGCGTGCGTGCGCGCTCGTATGTGTGTGTGTACGCATGTGAGTGTGCACATGTGAGTGCACATATGGGTATGGGCACTTGGAGAGAGGGTTTGGGGGAAGCAAGTCAGGCATTTCGTTGAGCCCTGAGCCTCCTGCTGTGAGGAGGATCTAGTGTCCTTCCTGTTAGGTGGAGGCGGCAGAGTGGGGGGGAAGAGCGGGGGCGGTGATTTCTAGGGGCTCCAGGCCTCAGGAGCATGGTTTGCATTTAGCATTGTTGGCACTGGAGGTATGGAGAGCTGGCCCGCCTTCTGGGCACAGGCCCGGGGAACGGGGACCGGGGGTGGGCATTCACAGAGATGAGCAGAGGCCAGGCCTACAGCCGCCTGACTGCACCGTGGCTGGGGGTGGGCAGCTGTGTTTGTTGTTGTTTCCCTTTGGGCTCCCTCAGCTGGTAGTCAGGCTCCTTTTGAAATCCAGCCCCTCTTGGCTGTGCTGTGCCTGGGATTGCTTTCTGTTTTATCTATCCAAAGACACCAGAGAGAAAATAATAGTCATAACTGTGCTTTTAAAAAACCGTCTCTTCTCATTTACAAAGCACCATCCACACGTGCCCTCTCCGGACCCCCTCTTGGTCCCGGGAGGCCCAGAAGTTACCATTCCCATTTTACAGATGAAAAAACATCAAGATGCATAAAGGGTAAGTGACTTCTACAAAGGCAATTGCTGGTGAATGATAGCGTGGGGGCTTGAACCCAGAATATTCAAGGTTCCATCCTGAGCTTCCCATCTGTTGGCAGGGCTGTGCTGGCCCTGGGATGGCAGTGAGGAATCTGAAGAGGAAAGCTCTTAGCCCCAACTGGGCAACACCCCCTCAAGCGGCTGGACGAATTCTCCCTCATTTTACTTAAGGGGCATGTTTTTCCTCCAGCCGCCCCCCCCCCCCCCCCCCGGCCCCCCTTCTCCTCCCCCGCACTTCTCCTGAGTCTCAGTAACTGGAGTCCTCAGTGAAGCTGCGCCTGCCCGGGGGCAGATGGGCCTGGTAGGGAAGACAGTAGTATTGGAGGAAGAAAGACTCAGGCTCAAGTCCTGCTTCTGCTGCTTCTGCTGCCTGTGGATTTGGGGCAGCCACTACCTCCGCTCTGTGACCAGGAGACACCAGTGCCTTCCTCAGTGGGTCTCTGTAAGGGTCTGGAACATAAGCCTCTCCTCACACAGGGCCTGCCTTCCAGAACCCCAGCTCCTCATTGAAACCCCTAACTTCGCCCGGCCGGCTGAGCGCCGACCTAAGAACCAGGAGGTCACGGTTAGATCCTTGGTCAGGGCACATGCCCGGGTTATGGGCTCGATCCCCAGTGTGGGTCGTGCAGGAGGCAGCCGATCTATGATTCTCCCTCCTCATTGATGTTTCTATCTCTCTCCCTTTCCTTTCCTCTCTGAAATCAATAATAAAAATATATTTTAAAAAACCACAAAAAACAAAAAAATCCCCCTAAGGTCATCCAGGAGTTGGGAAGAAAGCGCTGGCTGTGGTCTTTCACACTGAGGTGTGAGTGACTGCCCGGCACTCGGCCTTCCGGGAGAGAGGAAGGCACATTCCTGGCTTGGCAGGGCTCAGAGCCTGGAAAGGCCCTGGGAAAACCCAGGACTCAGGTTTCCCCGCCTTGCATTTTCCACTGCGGGGAGAAGCTGACAGATGGCCTTCCTGCTGTGCGTGTTCTCCTCCGTGGAGGGAAAGAACACTCCTGCCCTGGCTCGCTTTGCTGCCCAGCTCTGTCCCGGTTCAGGAATGTGTTCAGGTTCCAGTGGTTTCTCACTGCTGGCGGGGGCTCCTCCTCTGCAGGGAAATTGGGTCCACATGGGAAACCAGAGCAACAGCGGAAACTAACCGATCGGTTCACGCATCTCTGTCCCCACCTGGGCCAGGAGCTGCTCTCGGAGGCCTCGGTGGCCCAGCCCCGACCCCAGTGCCTGTGCCTCCCATCAGCCCTCTTGCTCCCTCTGCCCAGGCACAGAGCCATTCTGTCCAACAGAGGGAGCTTACTCCCACCCCAGCGCCTTGCACTTGTCTTCCTCTGGCTGGGAGGCTCTGGTCCCATTTCACTCCTTTTCACCACCAGACCTTTGTTCAGATGCTCTCGGCTGAGAGAGGCCGTCCTGCTGAGAGAGGCCATCCTGCTCAGAGGCCGTCCTGCTCAGAGGCCGTCCTGCTCAGAGACCGTCCTGCTCAGAGAGGCCGTCCTGACCACCTTGCTAAGGAACAGCCCTCTCTCCCTACCTCCTCCCCACTCACCCTGGTTTATCACACACAGCCTTTCTCTCTACCTGGGCTGACTGACCTTCATCCTAGTTTGTCTACTTACTTATTGTCTCCTCCAGCGGGGCCCTTGGAGTCTTGTTTTCTGCGGTGTCCTCAGTAACTAGCATTGTGCTTAGCACATACTAGGTGTTCATTAAAGTTTGGGGGACATATTAGACCGGAATGGATCCTAGGATCATCGAGTCCACCCTCCTCATTTTACACACAAGCGAGCAGAGGCTCAGGGAGGGGCTGTGAAGAAACTGCCC
The DNA here is from genome assembly GCF_000147115.1 of Myotis lucifugus. Classification (NCBI taxonomy): domain Eukaryota; kingdom Metazoa; phylum Chordata; class Mammalia; order Chiroptera; family Vespertilionidae; genus Myotis; species Myotis lucifugus. The sequence continues at coordinate 22,056 of NW_005873282.1, forward strand.
AGCTGGGAGGGGACACCCAGCGTGGCCTGCTTTGGAAGCTGCGCTCTCCGAGTGGCGATGGCCGGGATCCCTGAGCTACCAGCCAGCCCCCACCCCCCTAGTCTGTTTCCTCCTGAAGCCTGGGCCTCGCTGTCCCGGGGTTTGAACTCCCCACCCGTGGTGCTGACGCAGATAGGAGCAGCAGGAGTGTGCAGCCCCGCGGGCCGCCACTGAGATCGAGTTCTTGGGGCTTTCTCTTTGATGCGGGCCTTTTCATCCATCTGCTTACGCCTTGGAGCTCTGCCATCCCCCACCTCCCCACAGAGCCCACCCCACTGCTCTAGGGTGCAGGCCCCCCTTCTGGAGGAGGGGGAGGCGCAGGGTCCTGGCCCTGGGCAGCCAGTCCTCTAGGGCAAGGCCTGGAACCGGGGCTTCTCAGCCCACATGGAACTTTTACTCCCTTCCGTAAGCAAGTGGAGTAAGTGGTGGCCTGGCCACTGTCTGACCTTTAGGACAAAGCGGAAGTGCTTTAGAGGACTGGTGTGTGTACTTTAGGGCATGCCTCCCTCACCCCCCCAACACCCCAACCCCTAGATTTTACAAGGGCTGGGAAGGCCTGGAGGCTGCTCCTAGCACCCGCCTATGGCTGAAAGCTCTTCAGAGGAACAAAGCCTTCATTTCAGAAGGGCGGTGTGAGGTAGTGGCAGTAGACTGCCTGGCTTGAAATCCAAGCCTTGCTGCTGGTTAGCTGGGGGACCCCGAGCAGGTCCCCTCACCTCCACATGCAGTCATTTCCTCCTTTGTTTAATAGTTAAATTTTATAGGGGATTAAATGAGTCAAAACATCTAAAAGTGCTGAAACCAGTGCCCGGTGAGGCGTGAACATCATCTAAGATGTATGAGTGTGAGCTGTGGCTGTTAGCGCTCCCAAAGCAGAAAGGAGACAGGAGGCGTTTTTCTCCTGCTGGGAAGGGGCAGTGGGTGAATCAGAAGGAGCAGTGCCCTGGGACACTGGAGGCCTAGGTTCGATTCCCGGCCAGCCTCGAACAAGCTGTGTGACTGTGGGAAGTGGCTTCCTCTCTCTGGCCTCCGCATCCTCATCTTTAAAACGGGGGCAGTGAACCAGCTGGGAGGAGCCCGTGTGAGTCTGTGTTTTACGCCTGTCCCCCCCTACACAGTGGTTGGCCTCGCTGTGGCGAGACCAGAGCCCCTAGTTACCCAGGTTGAGCTTCGTGCAGTTCCCGTGGGTCACCGGACACTTGTACACGTCTCCCGTCTTCTGGTGGCCATTGGTTTCCAACGGAGCACCCACGACGAGCCTGGGAAGGAAGAGAAGACACGTGAAGATGCTGGGGGAGGTCCTCCTTCCTGGTAAAGGCTGGAACCTGGGGGCAGTGATGAGGGGAAGGTGAGGTGTGTGTGGGGGACACCCTGGGGGAGCGGCCACATGCTGACCTGCAGACTGAGACCTTTGCCTCTCTGGGGGAGGGATGCAGGGCTTTCACTGTAAAGTCTTGGGGCCTGTGGCCCACTCCAGGCCCTTGCCAGGATGTGGAGATACGGAGATGAGGACCCCATGGGTGCAGCAACAAATGGGATGGAGGCAGTCCCTGGAGAAGGGCAGGGCGGACATCATGGAGGAGGTGATGCTTGAGTTGGGCCTTAACGGTTGAATATGAGCTTTTCAAATGCTAGGAGAGTGGTAATGGTGGTCCTTCAGGCAGAGGAATGATTTGGAGCCATGGGGCCTTTGTTCTCACCTTACCTGACAGTCTTTCAGCCAGTGACTCAGATGAGGGGCATGTTGCTCAATGGTCATGACTGTCCCCTGAGCCGCTAAGTCTTTGCTCAGGGTGGGCCAGGCAGCCAGCAGGGCTCAACAGTGCCCAGGGACAGCCAACCATCCGGGGCTTCTGCCTTGAGTCTGTGCTGTTGTGAGCTTATTTGGAAACAGGGTCTTTGCTGTTGTAATTAAGGATCTCAAGATGAGGTCATCCTGGATTACTAACCCTTGCAGGGAACCCACGTTAGAGGTTTAATATGGCTCCTGCAGTAAAGGCGTCTGGGATATGTTGAACTCTCTGTGTTAAACCTTCTGTGACTGTTTAACTCTGTAGCCTGAGGCTCAGCTGACTACCCAGAAAGCCGGAATGCAGCCCGAAGATAAACGCCAGGCCCCTGGAAGGAGGTTAATGAACGTATGGAGTGCGGATACCTGCCTGATGTTGTCTGTTAACTTAGAAACGCAGTATTCTTTCTGGTGGTCTATGTGACCGCCCCCCATATGCTTTTACTACTAACACCCTATAAAAAAGAGACCCTGTCCGGGGAGGGGGGTGGGTTTTCCCCCGGCCGGCCACCCCTGGGAGCGCAGCTGCTTTGCCCATGTAGGTAAGTTTCTCCTATTAAAGCTCTTATGCGTTTGACTAAGGCTACGTGTCAGTTCTTCGGAATCGATCCTGAATTAATTTAGACTTTGGGGGCTTTCCCCCAACAGCCCTAAACCCAGCAAGTGTCCTTATAAGAGACACACGAAGGAGAGACTGAGAAGAGACAGCCACGTGAAGACGGGAGCAGAGCTGAGAGGAGTGCTGCCACAAGCCAAAGAATGCCTGGGGCCCCCCGGAAGCTGGAAGAGGCAAAGAGGGGTTCTCTTCCAGAACCTTCCGCGGAAGCACAGCCCTGCCGACACCTTGTTTTGGGTGTGTGGCCTCCAGAACTGTGAGAGAATACAGTTCTGTTTTTGTAAGCCGTCTACTCGGTGCTGATTTGTCCTGCACCCACTGGAAGTTAATACACCTTGCTCACATGCTCTAGAAAGCAATGGGTGGCACTCCTTCCTGGCTTGCCTAGACCTGGTAGTGCACCTCCCTTGAGGCCAGGGAGAATCCACTCCCGCTATGCCTTCCCCAAGCCCCTCCTATGCTGCCCTCCCCCCCCCCAGCTGGAAACCCCAGTGCTGATATAAAGCGAAACCCTGAGGGCAGGCGGGGTGTCCCTTCAGTGACGCCTGCCACCTTGTCAGCGCCGCCTTGCCTCTGGCACATCTGGAACCCTCTAGGCTTTGGGTGCCTGACCAGCTCTCAGCCAGCAGCGGCCTCCTCTGCTCAGGCCCTCGTGATAACAGCGACTCAAGAATGGAACCCTCCCAGGAGGCCGCGCTGGCAGGGCAGGGGTGCCGCCCAGGCCCTGTGGGACAGAGCTTAGATGAGCATGAGGTTTGGGCACAGGTACGGGTGAGACACTGGGAGCAAGATCACCTTTCTGGAGCCCTGTCCCCCCAGCAGCGGCCCACCCCCTGGCAACTCGGCCCAAAGAAGAAGCAGTCAGTTATTTTCTGACCTAAGAGGGTTGAGAGGGGACAGGCCGGGAGGTTCCGGCTCTACAGGACTTTGGTGTCTTCTGGTGGTCACACTGCCCCGGCCCGCCTCCCCCCTCCCCGCCTCTCTGTGCTGTCAGGAAAGAAAGTGAGGTCTGAAGTGGGAGTTAATAGAGCTCTGTTAGAAATTAAGAGTCTATGAAATAAGAGCTGAGGTTTCTCCCCTGGGGACCAGATAATGACGGATTCTAAATATATCACTTATTAAGCATGCCCATTTTGGACTGGCAGGAATTAATAGGGCTCATAAAATCTGTTTGTCTAGACAATGTGATTTTTGGCTACGAGAGAGAGAGAGAGAGAGAGAGAGAGAGAGAGAGAGAGAGAGAGAGATGTCAGTGTGCGTGGCTTAGGCGCCAAGCTTGCTTTGCTGGCTGCTCTGGTGTTCAAGGTCAACCTGATAGTTCAGCAAGTCTTCCAGAGGAATGTGCCCTCCAGCACACCCTGCCCTAGGGGAGTGCTGTCTGGAAGGAGTGCCTTCGAGGAACAGCTTGCAGGGTGCCCCTGGGGGGATCAGGCACAGCAGGTTCTGGATGAGGAAACCATGGCCATCTCCCAGAAAATCTACCTCGTGTCTTAGAAAACACCCCGGCAGCCTGACCAGGCAGACTCCCCACATTTCTTCCCATTTTACAGATCAGGACCCTAGGCCCCTTGGCCGGCTCAGAGGGACCCCAACACAGGGTGAGGTCTTTGGGCTGAGAATCCAGAGGCTGGGTCTTCATCCTGATTCGGTCACCTGCTTGCCCTGTGGCCTTGAGAAGTCATTGACCTTTCCAGACCTTGGTGTTCTTGGCTGAGAAATGGGGTTAGCAATTCCTGCACTGCCTACCTCTCAGGGGCACCGTGGAAAGTCACCGATGTCAAAGGACACCAAGAAACAGAAGGGGTTGAATCAATGTGAACTCTGCACAAAGACTGCTGGCTTCCCAGAGCCGTGTGTCCTGGTAATGGTCAACATGCGACATGCAGGCAGTAAATCTGCCAAGTCTCAGTGACCCTGAATTTGCTACAAGACAAAGAACAGGAGCCAGCCCTTACCTCCATCTCCATTCCCCCAGAGCTGATCTCTCTGGTGTCCGTGGCACTACATGAGGTGGCAGAACAGAGCTTACTATCCCCATATTACAGATGCAGACACTGAGGCCCCAGGAAGGGAGCTGACCAGGCCCCACAGTTTGTGGCAGAGAGCTCTCCTGAGACAGCTTTCCCATTGTTGCCCCAAAATCTCTTCGCCCTGAAGGAAGGGCCTGGGTCAGCCCTCCTTGCCACTCTTGAGTGTCGGCATTACGTGCGCCTGTCGGGCTTGAGGTTTTGAGGATATGATTCAGTCTCACTGCAAGGGGAGAACTGCACTAAGCACAGGGAAAATGTTTGCGTCACCACGAGACCC
>NW_005873283.1:0-20352 GCF_000147115.1 Myotis lucifugus
GAGAGAAGAGAGAAGGATAGAGAGCTAGAGACATCGATGAGAGAGAAACATCAATCAGCTGCCTCCTGCACACCCCCTACTGGGGATGTGCCCACAACCAAGGTACATGCCCTTGACCAGAATCGAACCTGGGACCCTTCAGTCCACAGGCCAATGCTCTATCCACTGAGCCAAACCAGTTAGGGCTATTTTATTTTTTAAAGATATATTTGTATTATTGACTAGAGGCCCAGTGCATAAAATTTGCACACTCGGGGGGGTGGTGTCCCTCAGCAAAGCCTGCACCCTCTTGCAGTCTGGGAGCCATTGGACATCCTTAACGCTGCGGAGGCAGGAGAGGCTCCTTCCTCTGCCTCTGTGCTCACAGCGGTGAGTTCGGCTCAGGGCTTTTGGCTGAGTGGTGCTCCCCCTGTGGGAGTTCACTGACCACCAGGGGGCAGCTCCTGTATTGAGCATCTGCCCCCTGGTGGTCAGTGTACATCTTAGCGACCAGTCATTCTGCCATTCAGTTGATTTGCATATTAACCTTTTATTATATAGGATTTCAGAGAGGAAAGGAGAGGGAGAGATAGGAATATCAAGGACAAGAGAGAATCATTGATGGGATGCCTTCTGCCCCCCCACCTCCCCAACTGGAGATCGAGCCCACAACCTGGGCATGTGCCCCGATTGGGAATCGAACCATGGCCTCCTGTTTCATAGGTCGGTGCTCAACCACTGAGCCATGCGGGCCGGGCCCTAGGTATAGATTTTTAGTGTTTTATCTTATGTGGTGTTCTCTGAGCTTCCTGGATTTGTAGTTTGCTGTTATTAATGTGCATAAAATTTTAGCCATTATTACTTCAAATATTTATTTTGTTCCCTTCTCTTTTTCTCCTCCTTTTGGTATTTTTTTAAAATAACTTTTTTATTTTTCAATTACAATTGACATACAATGTTATATTAGTTTCAGGTGGATAACATAGTGATTTAGACACTTATGTAACTTATGAAGTGATCCCCCAATCAGTCTAGTATCCACCTATGACCATACATAGTTGTTATAATATTTTTCACTGTATTCTCATACATCCCTGACACAGTTTTTATTTGCACATTTTAATCCCTTCACCTTTTTACCTCTGCCCCCACTCCCTCTCCCCTCTGGCAACCATCAAAATGTTCTCAGCATCTATGAGGGTTTTTTCAGGTTTTTTTGTTCATTTATTTTTTCTTTAGAATCCACATGCCGGTGAAACCACATGGCATGTCTTTCTCTGTCTGACTTATTTCGCTGAGCATAATTCTCCTTTTGGTATTCTTTTTTTTATTAATAAGTTTTATTTCTTGAAGTATTACAAAGAGTATTACATATGTCTCCTTTCCCCCCCCTCCCTTGACATTCCCCTGGGCCCCCCCCCCCCCCCCTAGTGTCTTGTGTTCTCTGGTTATTCTTTAAAAAAAAAAATATATATATATATATATATATATATATATATATATATATAATTGATTTTTTACAGAGAAGAAGGGAGAGGGATAGAGAGTTAGAAACATCGATGAGAGAGATCGACCAGCTGCCTCCTGCACGCCCTCCAGTGGGGACGTGCCCGCAACCAAGGTACATGCCCTTGGCCGGAATGGAACCTGGGACCCTTGAGTCCACAGGCCAACGCTCTATCCACTGAGCCAAACTGGTTCAGCCATTGGTTATTCTTATATGCATGCATATAAGTCCTTCGGTTGATCTCTTAACACCCCCCCAAGCCCTCCCCAGGCTTCCCACTGTAGTTTGACAGTCTGTTCAATGCTGCTCTGCCTCTGCATCTCCCCCTGTTCATCAGTCTATACTGGTCCCCATTATCCGTTTCAACCTCACTGGGGCTGTTTCAAACTCACTGGGGCCTTCCCGACCTCACTGAGGCTGTCCCGACCTCACTGGGGTAACACGAAGTTTGGTACTCTGTCCCCTGCCGGGCAGCTCCCCACCAGACAAAATCTCCAGGCATTCCTGGTGGCTGAACATCCGGCACGCCTGCTCAGACTTCGCCCTCCACCAAGTGCACAGACTGTCTGTCTGCCGACCCCCAGCGTCCCACGTGAGACTGGAACCGGTGAACGTGCTTGTGCGCCTGCTGGTACAGCAGTTCCACATTGCCGGCCCAGCCGGGCCAGCCCGGGCCTCCCCTGAACCCGACTCCGCCCCCCAAGCGCGTCCCTCCCGGATGCGAGGAGCCAAAATCTGCAGCCTGCTGGGTTGGGCTCTGTACTTGGTGCCTCTGCACATTCTAATCAGTCTCAATGCTCTTCTTTCTATGTGAGGAGCCAAAATCTGCAGCCTGCTGGGTTGGGCTCTGTACTTGGTGTCTCTGCACATCCTACTCAGTCTCATTGCTCTTCTTTCTTTCCTTCCAATTGTAGAGCTTCCACTGGGCCAGCTTTCCCATGGTTCCGTATGATAGCTGTTTGTCCTATAGTTGGTAGTTTCGATGTTGTTGTGGGAGGCAGCACGCACAGGTCTATACCTTATGCCGCCATCTTGGTTCTCCTGGTATTCTTATATGCATATGTTATACCTTTTGTATTTGTCCTGCAGTTCTTGAATATTCTGTTCTTTTTTTGTTTTCCTTCACTTTTTTCTATTTGTATTTCAGTTTGGGAAGTTTCTATCCCCATAGTCTCAAGCTTAGAGGCTCTTTCCTTCTCAGAGTTTCAATCTCTCTGCTTACATTATCCATTTTTCTTGCAATGTTATCCACTTTTTCCACGACAATCCTTAGCATATTAATCATTGTTTTTATTTTTATTGATTTCAGAAAGGAAGGGAGAGGGAGATAGAACCATCAATGATGAGAAAGAATCATTGATCAGCTGCCTCCTGCACGCCCCCTACTGGGGATCCAGCCTGCAACCCCAGCACGTGCCCTTGACTGGAATCGAACTTCGGACCCTTTAGTCTGAAGGCTGATACTCTATCCACAGAGCCAAACCAGCTAGGGTCTGTCTCTGGTTTTCAATGCAACTGTTTACCTTGTGACCCCAAATCTCTGATGGACCTAAGGAGAGTCATCGCTTTTAGTTTATCCAGTTCTTTCCTTGTCGTAAGTGTGGACGAAAGGGGCCACATGCTGACCTGACAAGCTCAGGGAAGGCCTGCATGGCAGCCTGGCAGACTCAGAGACTTGGAATAACCACAAAGGATGGTCTGAAATTAAACTTTGACTAGAAGCAGTTATGGTGGGCAGTCACCTCCTAGGCAGGTATCTTCACTGACAAGATCAACTTTGATCTTTACTGAGCCCATTTGCCTTTTTGCCTCTAAGATAACATACCCTTTGAAATGTCTGGGTAACTTGTAACTTCCCTTTTTTCTGGAGCCCCTGGGGCACAACCAAATGTTCTGGGCGCCAGGACAAATACTACAAATTCCTTCATTATCATGTTAATTGATCCTGTACCCACCTAAGTATGTGTCCATCATTTTACTTTTTATCCTATCACAGAGGTTTCCCCCGCTTCGCTTAATCCCACCTCCTTAAATCTGTCACCAATGAATTTCATGTATAAATACGGATGTAACCCTGCCATTCTCCGGAGCACTATTTCAATTCATTGAGGTTCTGCTTCCCGGCATATGTCGACAGTTTGGCTCAAATAAACTCACAAAAATTCCTTATAGGTTTCAATGGTTTTTTTACGTTAACATAAGGATGAGAGTGATGCTCCCAGCTCTCTGCATCACAGAGCAGAAGCCTGAAGTGTCGGCTCCTTTTTTACTGCATCTCGGGGTCCCTCCTAGAAATGCCCACAGAAGGACCTAATTCCACATAAACATCCCACTTCCTTGCATTGGCCTTTCTTGGTGTTAACGATCCTGGTTCTTTCTCTTGCCTCTTAGACCTACTGTGAGCACCCTGTTCAGCAAGACGGTGACAACTTGAAAAGTTTACAAAGCAGGTAAGTAAGTACCTGGCCTTACAATGAGGCTTGAGCTCCCAGTTTAGAAGGCAGATGAGAGCTGGGCCCCCACTTGCTTGCATTCACCCTTCTGAAACTAGCTTCAGGCCCCGTGAGGACTCCAGCCACCCCCTTACTCTCTCCCCCTCCTCCACCCCTCCCCGCAAGCTGCCCAGCTCAGCTACTGCTTCTCTGTTTCCCAGTCCCAGGGTCTCCCAGGTCTCTCGCTAACCAGCGCTTCTGCAAGATCACCCTCAGGGGAGGTTTGGAGACTCCCCCAGGGAGGCAGCGGCAGTGACAGAGACAATGACCTGTTTCTGGACCATTATCTACAAAATCTCCAAACTGCTGCTGGGAAAGACAGAGACAGTAGAAGCTCCTCGGCCCGATGTAAACTGTGGCAGCCAGTATGCAGGGGCCCGCTGGCTGGAGGAGGAGCCCCCCCAGTCTCAGCACTGCGGGGGCGTTCCTGAGCCTTGGCCCCTGTGGGACAGAGTTTCAGGCCAGGACTTTGGAAGCAGGTGCCACCACAGCCAGAATGCTGCCTGGAGCCGGGGTGGAGCTGCCAGCAGCGGTGGGGGTGGGGGTGGTGGTGAAGGCCCGGCCTGGAGCCTCAGAAGCCAAACCAGACATGAGGACGCCCCTGCTGGAGGAAGGCTGGGCGGGCACCAGCAGGATTAAGTTTGTAATCATTCTTTTAAATTCTTTCTGAAAATACCTGCTTTAACCGTTAAGAATCAGAGTAACAACAGTTTCGATGGGAAAAACATTTTTAGATACAGATTTTGGTTCGAATGTGCACACAGTGACGGCCGAGGCATCCTCTGTCTGAAGCAGCCGCTGGGTCTCCTGCGGCCGCGTGTGCCTCTGAGCCTGCTTTTATGCTTTTTGCATCATAATGCTTTAATTTTTTAATAATGTTTCACATTATGGAGTTGATTGGCATTGACCATAAGCTATAAATAAAAGAAATAAATGTGAAATAAGTGGCACAAAAGGAACTGATTTCCTTTTCGGAGTGGGGGATGGGGAAACTGGAGTCCATTGGAGGCCTGGGGTGGTGGAACATTCCAGATGCAATTTCCTGCCCTCCACACGTGGGAGTACTTGCTACTGCCCTAAGCCGACCCTAGAAGAATCAGATGTAACTTTGGGGGATGCTTGCAAGAAGAGGAGCCTGGCATCTTGTTTGATAGGATTGTTGATCTGCCCAGAGGAGCCCACCCAACCCCGACTCAGCAGGCACACACACAGCGTGGCAGTTTGGTGGGGGTCAAAGATTGTCTGGAAACCTGGCCAACCCGAGCCACTTTGCTGCACCCTTCCCAAGTACGCCCTCTGCAGGTGAGGGCAAGCATCACAGGAGCATTGGGGTGTCCTGTGAGCAGGTGGAGTAGAGGTGAGGTGTTCAGCGACACTGGGGAGCTGAGCAGTGGGGCGGGCCCTGTGAGGTTGTGGCTGCATCTCTCCTTACATCAGCACAGAGGGAGGAAGAAGGGGTTTCCAGAGGCAGAACGACTCCCTCTTCACTGCAGGTCCTCAACTTGCTGGGCGTTCGTATTGAATAGGAAACAAGAGTTTGCAAACTGGACAGATCATTGAATAATGAAAGTTATATGAACACTATGGGCTCTAACCAAGATGCTGTAGAGGAACATGAAAGCATTCCACAGAGGCGATCACAGGCAGCGATTTGAACACTCAGAGGACAAAAGAAGTCACGTCACTGCCCCTGAATGCTAAGATGTCCATCAGATGGCTTCCTTTTGTATATTTTAAAAGGATTTTCTGGTGCTTGTTTACCATTGAAGCAGAAAGGAAAGAAGCATTGGCTCACATTTTCAATAACATAAGCAATACATTCTCCCTGAAGAAATTGAGGTACACCACAAAAACTTATGGTGCGGTAGTACCCGAAGTACGATTAGGCCATTTCAACCTATTTATCCTCCTACTGGCAAGTAGGTCTATGTTTTCACATGGATGCTATGAGCATCCTTTGTCTCAGGTGCTTGTGTGAACATTTCTGTAGGACAGATCCTGGATGTGGAACCACTGGTGGGAGGATGTTCATGTTTAGAAATTGGTTGGCATTCCCAAAATTGACCTCAAAACGGCTGCATCAACTTATAAGCCACCAACAATGTGTGGGAGCGCCTGGTCCATGTCTTTGGGGTCATTGTCTTCCACGTAAGATTCCCCCAGGGCCAATGATAACTGGATTTGTTTGACTCGCCCTCTCAGTGGCGGTCAAGATCCTCTCTTAGCTCTGATAGCCTTTGTGCTTTAGTTGTGCCCAGGTACATGCCCTTGGCTGGAATCGAACCTGGGACCCTTGAGTCCACAGTCCGACACTCTATCCACTGAGCCAAACTGGTTAGGGCCTCCTCATGATGTTTCTATCCTCTCTCTCCCCCTTCCTCCCTGAAATCAATAAAAAAATATTTTTTTTAAAAAAGAATACACTTGACATAAAGCATAAGTGGGCAACTCAGCTAGTCTGAGTGTGTGCCCAGTGAGGGTTCAAGAGGTTTTATACCCTTGCCCCTGTAGGTTTCAAAGTCCCCTTCTCCATTGTTGTGGCTTATTCTGGAATGTTTGTACAGACATCTGGTCATCTTGTTTGGCAAGTACTAAGGTGGCTGACTTCTTTGTTTAGTGGGTGAGATAAACTCCCTTTTCTCTCCCTTTCCCCTCATGCCCTAGAGCTATCTTTCCTGCCTAATATCCCTCAAGTGATATCTCTCCTTGGGTCTAGCTGCCCCCTACTTCACACACCAATTGCAAGTCCGGGTTGTTACCTGTGTTTCTGACCAGCCAGCTGTAAGTGAGAGGTTCCCACAACACCCTACGTGGGTTCGATTAATTTATTAGAGTGAATTACAGAACTCGGGAAAAACAGTTTACTTACTAGATTCCAGGTTTACTAGGATTATATGATTCAGGAAGAGCCAGAAGAAAAAGACGCAAAGGCAAGGTGTGTGGAAAGGGGTACAGGGTTGCCATGCTCTGAGTGCCACTCTCTCTGAATGCCCAAGTGTTCACCAATCCGGAAGCTCTGGAACCCAGTCCTTTTGGATTTTTCTGGTGGCTTTATTTCATTCGCATGATCGATTAAATCATTGGCCACTGGCAATAGAGCCCAATCTCCAGCCCCTCCGTGAGGCTGGGATGGGGGTGGGGCCAAATTACAACTCTGTAATGACTAGGTGGTTCCCCAGGCAGCTAGACCAGATCCTCATGGCTTTCCAAAAGTCATCGCCTTGACTAAAATGAGCTCTGGAGTATCTGAGAGGGGCTTGTTAGAGACATCAAAAGACACCCTTATTTCTCTTATCACTGAGGACATTCCAAGGGTTTTAGGACCTCTGTACCAGAACCTGGGTAAAAAACTATATATAAACTAGAGGCCCAATGCACGAAATTCATGCAAGAGTAGGCCCTTGCACCCCACCCCCCCTGCCTCTCGGCCCAGGCTGCCTCATGGCCCTGCCCCCCCACCCACTGGTCTCTCTGGAAGGTCATTCCGATATCCGTTCTAATTAGCATATTAACTCTTTATTATATAGGATGTATAATAAATCTCAATGTCACACCTGTCTGTTTTCCCAGACCCAGAGCCCATCATTTCTCCAAGGAGCCTTGTTCTTTTAGTGGAAAAGGCTAAAAAACAACAAGTTATGTTGCCAGATGTGTGTGCTCATTGGTCCTGGATGTTATTGTTCCTAAGTCCTCAAAGCAGAGCCAGGAACAATACCATGTTCATACACACACCCCTCCGCCCCATCACACACGTGTTCCGTCCACCTGCACACCGTGAAAACCACGAGTTCGGAGGCGTTCTTTTGCTCTCTCCTTGCCCCTCTCTGTATTTTGTGTTTGTTTTCTTTCTCTGAGAAACCTGCTGCTCAGCAGACTTCACGACATTTATTTGCTCAGCCCCGTGTTGAGCAATTCTTGTCACAATTCATTCTTGCCAAGATTCTCTTTAAGCCCTAGCCAGTTTGGCTCAGTGGATAGAGCGTTGGCCTGTGGACTGAAAGGTCCCGGGTTCGATTCCGGTCAAGGGCATATGCCTGGGTTTGGGCTTGACCCCCAGTAGGGGGTGTGCAGGAGGCAGCCGATCAATGATTCTCTTTCATCATTGATGTTTCTTCCTCTCTGTTGCTCTTTGAAATAAATAAAAATATATTTTAAAAAAGATTCTCTTTAAAGTTCAAATCGTCCCGCCATGGCCAGCGGTGCCTCTTCACCTCGCTCCTGTGTTCCTGGCTGTGTCCCATCAGTTTTTGAGCACGTTTACACTTGAAGGCACAAAATGGTCAAGATCTGCCTTGTGCTTTGTTGGGAGCCATTATAAATCAAATATACATCTCCAGCTTACAACAATAAGCCAACTCCCGGTTTGGCCTGGAGTTAAAAGATAACCTTGCGATTTAGCCTGGAGTTAAAAGATAACATACCCTCACCCTAAGCACAAAGCAAGCTACATCTCCGCTGATAAGCTGCGACATTCCAAAGCCTGTTACATCCTTAACAACTTCCTTTGCCCACCCCCCTCCTCTAGAAACAACATAAATACCACCCGCTGTAAAAATAAAACTGAGGCTTGATCAGAACTTAGTCTTGCCTCCATTTCTTCGCGTCTCCTATCCTCTCATTCCTTTGCAGGATTTGGTGTGGTGTACCCACGAAGCGTGCCCTGCAGGTCGGGGCAGTGCTTTCTCAGTCCCAGCCCGGAAATCAGCCATTTCCCAAGTTCATGTTAGTGGGAATTGACATTTAAAACTGGGATATGAGCCCTAGATGAATTCATTCCTTATCAACTAGAAAATAAATACGCCGTATACAAATATGTAAGTTAATGGATATCTTTAATGCAATCATATGTCTCCCTTCTCCCCCCTCCCCCCTTTCCTCCCCCATTGTGCAGTGAGCACAGTGGCTCCTGGCAACATTAATATGTTCTCAATCCTATGATACACACAGACAAGCTTGGGAATTGCCTATTTTTTAAAAGAAGAAAATTATAAACACACAGACACATCTACGCAGGCCAAGCCCCTGTCTGTTTCCCTTCCGCTGTGCTGTGCTGTCTGTCTGTCTGTCGCCTTTGCTGGCATTTTGGCGGCTAGTCCTCCACCCCGGCGAGCGCGCGCCTCACCAAGGGTACATGAGGGGCGCCGAGGGCTCCTAAGGCTGTGCCCAGGTGTCACCGTCCTCCTCTTCAGGGACGGGTGTTCCTCGAAGGGGCAACGGGCAGATGGTGAGCGGATCGGGGCGTGTGCTGCCGTCGGGGGCTCTGGGCCTGAAGTACGCACAGAGCGGCCCCGAGAAGGTGTCGGTGAAGGTGAAGATGTGGGAGCCGTCGGACACGTTGAAAAAGGCCAGCTTCCCAGCCTCGCAGTCCATGAAGATGCCAACTCGCTGGGGCAGCACGTGCAGGGACAGCGCCCGGCGATGCGGCTCCAGCACGAAGTACTCGCAGCCGTTCCACAGCCCCATCACCCAGTAGCCCGCGGCCGGGCTCAGGCGCGCCGGCCCGGCGCGCGCCACCGCCTCCAGACAGGCGCCCAGGAACCAGCGGCTGCGCTGGCACATGTCCACCTCCCAGTAGTGGAGGCCGGTCCGGAAGCACTGGTGGCTCAGCACGCACATCTGCTCGGTGAACCGCTGTGGGTCTCCCGGCACCGCCGGGAACAAGGCCGCCCAGCGGGAGGACACGCTCCTGTCGTCCTGGGAGACCTCCAGGCTGGGGTGTGCTGAGGCCGAATCCAGGGTCACGTTCACTGCGCAGAGGCTCTGCGTCAGGGCCCCGCAGGGTGCCAGGCCCTACCTGTCTCCTCCCAACTGGCCAACCTCTATTTTTGGAGCAATTGGTAGAATATTCACCCCCACCGTCACCCCAAACACTCGGAGACTGAAGTGGCCTGCAGGCACCCGGGGCATTTGAATGTGATAAGAGGAACCCTATTTCTTTCCTGACCTGGAAGGTTCCTGAATTCTATACAGGTGCCTGGTGCCGGTGCCTTGGAGAGGAGAGACAGGAACAAGGCAGGCTCCTGCTGCCCTCAAGTCCTGGTCCAGGGGAGGGAGCCTAGGGCTGGGCTAGTCCCACTGTTTCACCATCAGTGTGGCCGAGTGGCCGAGAGAGAGCATCACTGAGCTCTGAGCCTGTTGTGTGTGTGTGTGTGTGTGTGTGTGTGTTTGCCTCAGTTTTACAGCAATTTTAGGATTTTATTTTTTTTAAATATATATTTTACTGATTTTTTTACAGAGAGGAAGGGAGAGGGATAGAGAGTTAGAAACATCAATGAGAGAGAAACATCAACCAGCTGCATCCTGCACACTCCCTACTGGGGATGTGCCCGCAACCAAGGTACATGCCCTTGACCAGAATCGAACCTGGGACCTTTCAGTCCCCAGGCTGATGCTCTATCCACTGAACCAAACCAGTTAGGGCACAAGTCTAGGATTTTAAAGCTGCAGGGGACCTCTGAGATGATCTAGTCCAGTGCCCTGGCATCACCATAGCTGCCGGAACACACCCATTTGATGGATGGGAACCCAAAGGATCCCTCCGTCAGACCATCTGAAAGGTTCCATTGGCTCCTGCAAACAGCCTCCTGCAGATGGAAAGACCCAGTAAAACCAAGAAAGATCCCTAGCTGGTTTGCTCAGTGGTTAGAGTGTGGGCCACACACACTGAAGGGTTGGTTGTGGGTTGGATTCCGGTCAAGGGCACACACCTCAGTTGCAGGCTTGATCCCCGGCCCAGGTCAGGGCAGAAGCGGGAGGCAACCAATTAGCAATCGAGGTGTCTCTCTCACATCATGTTTCTCTCTGTCTCTCCCTCTCCCTTCCACTCTCAATGAAAACCAATGGGAAAAAATATCCTCTGGTGAGGATTAACAAGACCAAGAAAGATATATGCTTATGGGGGTATGTATGTGCACACCAATGTATACCTGTGTGAGCTAATCACATCTATGCATGCAAGCATGCATGTGTGCATATGTGCATACGCAGGTGTGTGGGTGGTGTTATGTCTGTGCAAGTGGACTTGTGTGACTGTGTGTGCAGGTTCATACTTGGCTTCTGGACAGACTCCTCCTCTAATCTCAGATCGCTCCACCTCCCTCTGTTTAAAGGTCCAGCCAACCTAAGTCACGTCATTCCTTGGCCCCACCTCCAGTTACCTGCATATTGCTGGGCTGGTCTCCACTCTGAAACCAAACAGAGAGGAAAATGAGGCTCAGGGGGCTGAGTCGGTGTCCCTGGGACTGTGAGGGATGCAGGAGGGACACTGTAACATTGAAGAGCCCTTTCCCACCATGACAGCTGGTTTCGGCCCATTTTCCGGAGGATTCAGGATGGAGTAAGGGGCTGGCATCGGTGCTAGGTTATACCCAAGCTGCATGCAAGCCGAAGTGTGCTCAGGAGGGTGGGACCAGAGCACAGAGCCCAGGACAAGCAGCGCGGTTGTCTGCAGGATGGAGAGAAAGCCTCCGCCTGGGACTGGCCAGCTCGGTCCCCAGGAGGCCCCGCTGAGGCTGGCTCCTGTCCTAACGCGCCCTGTGGAAACCTGTCTTGCCTCCTTTCTTAGCGGGAGCCATTCACCTCAGAAGAGGAACCCCCACCATCCAACTAGCACATGAGGTGCCCAAACTCCTTAGTGTTCAGAGGCGTGCACACTGAGAAAACAGCGAGAATCACTGCTCTCTACTGCCTGGAAAGCTCAGCAAGCTGGCTCACAGGGAACGGGGCATGTGGGGCTCCAGGTACTGCCAATGGCGGGACCCCTCTATCCTACTTAGCGACATCCTCCCTGGGCCAGCAATCCCCTTCCTGGGTGTCCATCCCGGAGAAGCCTCCACACAGCCAGAAGGCGGCATGCTTATGTTGCGTGTGGTGGAGTGGGTTAGAGCAGGCTGGCTGCTGCTTCAGGAGGGCGGCTGGTTGAAATGGAGGCTCGGCACCAAGGGGAAGCAGGCCAGATGTGCATGTGGCAGCAGGATGGGTATTAAAACACCATGATGGTGAGAAAAGCCAGGAGTAGCATGAGATGTAAAGGTAATTTACATAAACTAAAATGCATGTGCAGAAAACAACTGCACATTTTGCAAGAATACACAGAAGGTAGGTTTTAGATTGGTTGCTTTATGGGGGGATGGAGGGAGACACAGGGAGAAATGTTTATGTGTGGGGTAACATGCCCACCCCAGACCCACAGGTCAGTCTTTGAGGGTTGGCACCAGGAGCTTAGGGGATTCTTATTTGCAGCCAGGCTTGGCACCCATGGCGTACAGTATGCATACACCTCAGGACAATATGAAAAACTCGAATATAACCTCTACCAGTGACATAGACTAAGTTATGTTGAGTGAGGCTGTGGAATAAATGGGAGGAGAGAGTGACTGGGACGCTGAGATGTAAAGTGGACAATGGGGGAGAAATGGACTTCACTCACCAGCCTGGCCTTCAGCCCTTCTCCAGTCTGAAGCAGTTAAGGAAAAACACGGAATTAGAACACCAGGTTCCTGCAGCTTCCCTGCTCACATGTGGAATCTGCACCCACTCTGCCCCTTCCCCTTCCTCCTGCCGCCCAGGCCCACAGAGCCAGCGGGTTCCAGCCTGGCCATCAGACCTGGTTGGGAGATCAGAACGTACCTGGGTAACCAGATGCTAAAAGGTGGACAAGAAGGAACAGTTCCAAGAAGGGTCACTTACCAAGCTCTGACTGCATCTTCCCTATAAGCAGAACAGAGGACGCATCAGCCTTGGGCTGGCTGGACCATTTCCCAAGGCAGCCAGGCCACTGGGAAGATGTTCCTCAGTCTTAGCCCACTGTTCCCCTCAATCTCATCCCAGTTTCTGCACCCTCCCCTGCAGGATCCCTACACCTGTCCTAGTCTTTGCTCTTAGGGCAGAAATCCCCACCGCGGGAGGGGCGTGGGAGGGGAGCAGGTCTTGGCACTGAGGAGCCTCTTCCCAGGGCTCAGGTCTGGTTTGAAGAAACTATTGCTCATCCGCCCTGAAATCACCAGATTTCCTGGCTGAGTCCAGCCACGGAGCACAGCCCCCCTGTGCCTCAGGGCGCGTGGTGCATTATTAAAAGGACGGGGGACAGCACACTGAGTTGTTTCTCCTGGCCGGATGCTGAACTGATCATTTGCCACTGGAAATGCATGCCTTTGACCTGTCCGCCGGGTATCTTTTAAAAGTAAATGCCCTTGAGCAGGGCAGCACTACGCACTCCTGTAGACGATACTATATGCTATACCACTTCCGTGCAAGCTCACGGTGCCACCCTGGCCAGTGGCACTTGCATTTAAAATAGCAGGCTATCCTAGGAACATGAGCCAGAGGGCTACACCTTTAAGTGGAATTGTGAGCGGCAGGGAAGGGGCTGGGAGGTTCTGTCCAGAGGGTTTGAGTGAGGCCGGGGCTCCGGGGCAGCTTCGCTAGAGTCCGTTTGAGAGAGGACGGGGAGGCGCGGAGGGATGGGTTAAGAATGAGATCTTTGCCATCTATCGCTGTCCAAAGGCCGCGCATGGGGTGCGTTACGTGCGCGCGGCGCCCAGAACATACCCAGCTCTGCGGTGAGTTTCCCTGGAGAAGAAACGAAGAAAAGAGGAAATCTCCATCAACGAAACCCTGACGCCACGCTTACCAAAGTGCACAGACTCGGTCGCCGATAAACAAACAAACAAAATAACTCGTTCCAAGAGGGACACCGAGGAGTTGGACTCCCAGCCGGACGCTGACAGCGCGATGAAGGACGCCGAGGACCTGGACGCCCTGCTGGACGATGACGACGCGACGATGGACAGCAGCTAAAGCACCAGCACGTCAGTGTGCGCGAGGATGGCAGGGACCTGGGGCCAATGATGGAGTTTGTTTCTTCTGTTTGGAAATAGGATTTAAAACTCTTAGAAAGATTTTTCGTTCACTTTTCTTTTATTCAATAACTCTGAAAAAGACCGGTTTTGTGCCGAGTCATTTTCGGGATTCACTTTACCGGTTGCTGTTTTCACCTCGGCCATAATCAACCGAAAAGGTGTGGGAAAAACAAACAGACAGACAAACAAACAAAATAACTCGTTCCCTCCGATAAAACAACAACAACAAAATACCCTCCTCAGAAAAAATAGGTTGATCCCGCCTTTCCAATTTCTGAGGCTTTGGCAAGCCCAGGTGGCCAGGCCTGGACTTGGTCTCTGGGAGGGGGCCTGACCATCCATCCACAGAGTGAGCGGGGTGGGGGGAGGGGTGGGGGTGGGGGTGAGTGTGGGGGGATGCGGGGCGTGGGCGTGGGCGGGGTTTGGATCAGATGGACAGTCCAGGAGGTCATCTTTGGCTGTGGATTACAGAATTTGGGTGGACTGGGGCAGGTCCCGAAGAGCCCGCCCCGCCCTGTGCTGGTCGAGAAGCGTCAACGCAAGCCCCTCTCCTGCAACCGCCTGTGGGGAAAGCACAGACAGGTGACTGGACTTCCCCATTTCTGGCTAGACCCCGGGGGCGTTGTCTTTGAGAAGGCAGGGGCTGAAGGGTGTTCATGGATGGCGACGGACCGTTCAAAGCAAGGAGTGTCCGTGCGTGACTTCGGATGTACACGGACAGACGCACACGCTCGCGCGCGCACACAAACTTCCACACCCACACACCTATCCCTCCCGCCTCCAACCCCCTCCCCCGCCCCCCGCGTCCCCCCACCACACACACACACACACACACACTCGAGAGCACAAGGTCCCGCTGACAAGATATCTGCCGAGTGAGGCACGCCTAGGAGATTTTCCGTGGCTTTGTTTCCTTTTGGCCCGTCCTGGGCCCACGGGAGCCTGTCTTAGTATGTATTGTCCCCTCTTCCACCGAGAAAAAACGGCGATGCCGTCCCGCAAGGCCTGGAGACAGAGCCCTGCAGGCCTCCTTGGGCACTTGCCCTGTCTCCCAAGTCCTCCCCCAAGCCCCGTGAATCGCTTGGGCGGGCCAGTGGCGCCCTCTCCTGGTCCTCCAGCGCCAATGCAAGCCTCCTCCCCTCCACTGGAGGCCCAACCGGTGACGTCGGTCCTGGGGGCGGCTGATTGGTCGAGCGGGCAGCTGATTTGGCTCCTCCCACCAGCTCTGGGGCTATAAAAGAACGCAGGGCCTTCTTTGCAGAGCTTCTCAGCCCTAGGCTTGTGGTCGTGGTCGTCGTCCTCGTTCTCCAAGGGAGCTTTCAGGAGAGAGGTCTCGCCAAGACCCGGGACATAGAAGCCGCTAGAGCACCTGGCTAGAGCCTGGCTGGGCTGCTGATCCACTGAACGCTGTCTCGGTGTCATTTCTTCTTCACCGACTCGTCCACACCCTTGGGAAACCCTGGGCCTGGACCTCAACATCTGGGACAGCCCCGGCGCCGCGCGGGAAGTGAAGGACTCGCGTGCCTCCGCACGGGCTCCATCCGAGGCTGATTCGGGGCCCGCCATGGCCGACAAAATCCACATGTCACTGGACGACATCATTCGGCGGGACCGGAGCCAGCGGCACCGCCATGGCCGAGGACGAGGCGGCGGCGGGGGTGGGGACGGGGGCGGGGGCGGGGGCAGGGGCAGGGACCGAGGCTGGGACCGAGGCTGGGCCGGCTCCCAGGGAGGCCACGGCCACGGCCACGGCCACGGCCGCGGCAGGGGCAGGGACCAAGGCCGGGACCCAGGCAGGGCCGGCTCCCAGGGAGGCCTCCGCGGTGGCGGAGCGCAGGCCGCCGCCACCCCCGAGAGCTGGGGCGGCGGGCCGTTCCGGAACAGGGCGGCCCTCGGCCGAGTCAGGGACCGGCCGGCGCCCTACAGCAGGCCGAGACAGCTTCCCGACGAGTGGCACCACGACCGCTTCCACAGGGACTTCGGCAGGGGCGCCGGCCTGATGACCGGCGGGAAGCTGCTGCTGTCCAACCTGGACTTCCGAGTGTCCGACGCGGACATCCAGCAGCTGTTTGCGGAGTTCGGGCCTCTGAAGCACGCCGCTGTCCATTACGACCGCTCTGGCCGCAGCCTGGGAACAGCCCACGTGCACTTTGAGCGCAAGGCAGACGCCCTGGAAGCCAGGAAGCAGTACAACGGCGTCCCTTTGGATGGCCGTCCCCTCCACATCCAGATCCTCACCGCGAACATAGTCACGCAGCCCAGGCCGGTACCGAGTGTCAACAGACGCTGGGTGACTACAAACCGAGGATCTGGAGGCTTCGGCGGCGGCGGAGGCGGCGGCGGCACTCAGGGCCGCTCCAGCGGAGGCAAGCTGTGTAAAGGCAGGCACACTGGCCGCCATTCAAAGCCACACATCTCGGCGGAGGAGTTGGACGCCCAGCTGGACGCTTACAACTCCATGAGGGGCCCCAAGCAGCTGGACGCCCACCTGGGCGCTTACCATGCCATGAGGGACACCAAAAAGCTGGACGCCCAAAAGGATGCTTACAGCTACATGAGGGACACCGAGGAGTTGGACTCCCAGCTGGACGCTGACAGCGCGATGAAGGACGCCGAGGACCTGGACGCCCTGCTGGACGATGACGACGCGACGATGGACAGCAGCTAAAGCACCAGCACGTCAGTGTGCGCGAGGATGGCAGGGACCTGGGGCCAATGATGGAGTTTGTTTCTTCTGTTTGGAAATAGGATTTAAAACTCTTAGAAAGATTTTTCGTTCACTTTTCTTTTATTCAATAACTCTGAAAAAGACCGGTTTTGTGCCGAGTCATTTTCGGGATTCACTTTACCGGTTGCTGTTTTCACCTCGGCCTTAATCAACCGAAAAGGTGTGGGAAAAACAAACAGACAGACAAACAAACAAAATAACTCGTTCCCTCCGATAAAACAACAACAACAAAATACCCTCCTCAGAAAAAATAGGTTGATCCCGCCTTTCCAATTTCTGAGGCTTTGGCAAGCCCAGGTGGCCAGGCCTGGACTTGGTCTCTGGGAGGGGGCCTGACCATCCATCCACAGAGTGAGCGGGGTGGGGGGAGGGGTGGGGGTGGGGGTGAGTGTGGGGGGATGCGGGGCGTGGGCGTGGGCGGGGTTTGGATCAGATGGACAGTCCAGGAGGTCATCTTTGGCTGTGGATTACAGAATTTGGGTGGACTGGGGCAGGTCCTGAAGAGCCCGCCCCGCCCTGTGCTGGTCGAGAAGCGTCAACGCAAGCCCCTCTCCTGCAACCGCCTGTGGGGAAAGCACAGACAGGTGACTGGACTTCCCCATTTCTGGCTAGACCCGAGGCGGGAAGCACTTGCAGGGGGCGTTGTCTTTGAGAAGGCAGGGGCTGAAGGGTGTTCATGGATGGCGACGGACCGTTCAAAGCAAGGAGTGTCCGTGCGTGACTTCGGATGTACACGGACAGACGCACACGCTCGCGCGCGCGCGCACACAAACTTCCACACCCACACACCTATCCCTCCCGCCTCCAACCCCCTCCCCCGCCCCCCGCGTCCCCCCACCACACACACACACACACACACACTCGAGAGCACAAGGTCCCGCTGACAAGATATCTGCCGAGTGAGGCACGCCTAGGAGATTTTCCGTGGCTTTGTTTCCTTTTGGCCCGTCCTGGGCCCACGGGAGCCTGTCTTAGTATGTATTGTCCCCTCTTCCACCGAGAAAAAACGGCGATGCCGTCCCGCAAGGCGTGGAGACAGAACCCTGCAGGCCTCCTTGGGCACTTGCCCTGTCTCCCAAGTCCTCCCCCAAGCCCCGTGAATCGCTTGGGCGGGCCAGTGGCGCCCTCTCCTGGTCCTCCAGCGCCAATGCAAGCCTCCTCCCCTCCACTGGAGGCCCAACCGGTGACGTCGGTCCTGGGGGCGGCTGATTGGTCGAGCGGGCAGCTGATTTGGCTCCTCCCACCAGCTCTGGGGCTATAAAAGAACGCAGGGCCTTCTTTGCAGAGCTTCTCAGCCCTAGGCTTGGGGTCGTGGTCTTCGTCCTCGTTCTCCAAGGGAGCTTTCAGGAGAGAGGTCTCGCCAAGACCCGGGACATAGAAGCCGCTAGAGCACCTGGCTAGAGCCTGGCTGGGCTGCTGATCCACTGAACGCTGTCTCGGTGTCATTTCTTCTTCACCGACTCGTCCACACCCTTGGGAACCCCTGGGCCTGGACCTCAACATCTGGGACAGCCCCGGCGCCGCGCGGGAAGTGAAGGACTCGCGTGCCTCCGCACGGGCTCCATCCGAGGCTGATTCGGGGCCCGCCATGGCCGACAAAATCCACATGTCACTGGACGACATCATTCGGCGGGACCGGAGCCAGCGGGACCGCCATGGCCGAGGACGAGGCGGCGGCGGGGGTGGGGGCGGGGGCGGGGGCAGGGGCAGGGACCGAGGCTGGGACCGAGGCTGGGCCGGCTCCCAGGGAGGCCACGGCCACGGCCACGGCCACGGCCGCGGCAGGGGCAGGGACCAAGGCCGGGACCCAGGCAGGGCCGGCTCCCAGGGAGGCCTCCGCGGTGGCGGAGCGCAGGCCGCCGCCACCCCCGAGAGCTGGGGCGGCGGGCCGTTCCGGAACAGGGCGGCCCTCGGCCGAGTCAGGGACCGGCCGGCGCCCTACAGCAGGCCGAGACAGCTTCCCGACGAGTGGCACCACGACCGCTTCCACAGGGACTTCGGCAGGGGCGCCGGCCTGATGACCGGCGGGAAGCTGCTGCTGTCCAACCTGGACTTCCGAGTGTCCGACGCGGACATCCAGCAGCTGTTTGCGGAGTTCGGGCCTCTGAAGCACGCCGCTGTCCATTACGACCGCTCTGGCCGCAGCCTGGGAACAGCCCACGTGCACTTTGAGCGCAAGGCAGACACCCTGGAAGCCAGGAAGCAGTACAACGGCGTCCCTTTGGATGGCCGTCCCCTCCACATCCAGATCCTCACCGCGAACATAGTCACGCAGCCCAGGCCGGTACCGAGTGTCAACAGACGCTGGGTGACTACAAACCGAGGATCTGGAGGCTTCGGCGGCGGCGGAGGCGGCGGCGGCACTCAGGGCCGCTCCAGCGGAGGCAAGCTGTGTAAAGGCAGGCACACTGGCCGCCATTCAAAGCCACACATCTCGGCGGAGGAGTTGGACGCCCAGCTGGACGCTTACAACTCGATGAGGGGCCCCAAGCAGCTGGACGCCAAGCAGGACGCTTACAGCGCGATGAGGGGCACCCAGCAGTTGGTCGCCCAAAAGGGCGCTTACTACTCCATGAGGGACACCAAAAGGATGGACGCCCACCTGGGCGCTTACCATGCCATGAGGGACACCAAAAAGCTGGACGCCCAGAAGGATGCTTACAGTTCCATGAGGGACACCGAGGAGTTGGACTCCCAGCCGGACGCTGACAGCGCGATGAAGGACGCCGAGGACCTGGACGCCCTGCTGGACGATGACGACGCGACGATGGACAGCAGCTAAAGCACCAGCAAGGCAGTGTGCGCGAGGATGGCAGGGACCTGGGGCCAATGATGGAGTTTGTTTCTTCTGTTTGGAAATAGGATTTAAAACTCTTAGAAAGATTTTTCGTTCACTTTTCTTTTATTCAATAACTCTGAAAAAGACCGGTTTTGTGCCGAGTCATTTTCGGGATTCACTTTACCGGTTGCTGTTTTCACCTCGGCCTTAATCAACCGAAAAGGTGTGGGAAAAACAAACAGACAGACAAACAAACAAAATAACTCGTTCCCTCCGATAAAACAACAACAACAAAATACCCTCCTCAGAAAAAATAGGTTGATCCCGCCTTTCCAATTTCTGAGGCTTTGGCAAGCCCAGGTGGCCAGGCCTGGACTTGGTCTCTGGGAGGGGGCCTGACCATCCATCCACAGAGTGAGCGGGGTGGGGGGAGGGGTGGGGGTGGGGGTGAGTGTGGGGGGATGCGGGGCGTGGGCGTGGGCGGGGTTTGGATCAGATGGACAGTCCAGGAGGTCATCTTTGGCTGTGGATTACAGAATTTGGGTGGACTGGGGCAGGTCCCGAAGAGCCCGCCCCGCCCTCTGCTGGTCGAGAAGCGTCAACGCAAGCCCCTCTCCTGCAACCGCCTGTGGGGAAAGCACAGACAGGTGACTGGACTTCCCCATTTCTGGCTAGACCCGAGGCGGGAAGCACTTGCAGGGGGCGTTGTCTTTGAGAAGGCAGGGGCTGAAGGGTGTTCATGGATGGCGACGGACCGTTCAAAGCAAGGAGTGTCCGTGCGTGACTTCGGATGTACACGGACAGACGCACACGCTCGCGCGCGCGCACACAAACTTCCACACCCACACACCTATCCCTCCCGCCTCCAACCCCCTCCCCCGCCCCCCGCGTCCCCCCACCACACACACACACACACACACACACACTCGAGAGCACAAGGTCCCGCTGACAAGATATCTGCCGAGTGAGGCACGCCTAGGAGATTTTCCGTGGCTTTGTTCCTTTTG
>NW_005873283.1:21035-27177 GCF_000147115.1 Myotis lucifugus
CTTCTGGGACCGCCCCGGCCCCGCGCCGGGAAGCTGAAGGCATCCTGTCCTCACAAAAAAAATACCATCAGAAACTGTTTCGGGGCACCCCAAGGCGCAAAAAATCCCATTTTCCCTGGGACGCATCTTTTTTGGCGGGGAACGGAGGCAAGCGGGAACCGCCATTGGCCCGAAGGCCAAGGCGCCGGCCGGCTGGGGCTGAGGCGGGGCCGGGGCAGGGGCAGGGACCGAGGCTGGGACCGAGGCTGGGCCGGCTCCCAGGGAGGCCACGGCCACGGCCACGGCCACGGCCGCGGCAGGGGCAGGGACCAAGGCCGGGACCCAGGCAGGGCCGGCTCCCAGGGAGGCCTCCGCGGTGGCGGAGCGCAGGCCGCCGCCACCCCCGAGAGCTGGGGCGGCGGGCCGTTCCGGAACAGGGCGGCCCTCGGCCGAGTCAGGGACCGGCCGGCGCCCTACAGCAGGCCGAGACAGCTTCCCGACGAGTGGCACCACGACCGCTTCCACAGGGACTTCGGCAGGGGCGCCGGCCTGATGACCGGCGGGAAGCTGCTGCTGTCCAACCTGGACTTCCGAGTGTCCGACGCGGACATCCAGCAGCTGTTTGCGGAGTTCGGGCCTCTGAAGCACGCCGCTGTCCATTACGACCGCTCTGGCCGCAGCCTGGGAACAGCCCACGTGCACTTTGAGCGCAAGGCAGACGCCCTGGAAGCCAGGAAGCAGTACAACGGCGTCCCTTTGGATGGCCGTCCCCTCCACATCCAGATCCTCACCGCGAACATAGTCACGCAGCCCAGGCCGGTACCGAGTGTCAACAGACGCTGGGTGACTACAAACCGAGGATCTGGAGGCTTCGGCGGCGGCGGAGGCGGCGGCGGCACTCAGGGCCGCTCCAGCGGAGGCAAGCTGTGTAAAGGCAGGCACACTGGCCGCCATTCAAAGCCACACATCTCGGCGGAGGAGTTGGACGCCCAGCTGGACGCTTACAACTCGATGAGGGGCCCCAAGCAGCTGGACGCCAAGCAGGACGCTTACAGCGCGATGGTAATTTCATGTGGTTGAATGTGATATGTATAAAAGGCATCTTTATTTTATTTGGTTTAACCTGGTATGTATGAAAGGCATTGGAAAAGTATTTTGTAGTTCAAAGTGGGGTCATACAAAAGTAAAACTATTTAATTAATTTGTTTATTTGTATTTACCCCTTTATTTTTCTAAGGTACTAGGGTTACTGGATTTTCTTTTTAGCTTTTGTGTGGTTGTTTTTTATCTATAGATCTATAAGTCTTAAAAACCGGGGCCCTGGTTTTTTTAAAAATATATTTTATTGATTTTTTACAGAGAGAAAGGGAGAGAGATAGAGAGCTAGAAACATCGATGAGAGAGAAACATCGATCAGCTGCCTCCTGCACATCTCCCACTGGGGATGTGCCTGCAACCCAGGTACATGCCCTTGACCGGAATTGAACCTGGGACCCTTCAGTCCGCAGGCCGATGCTCTATCCACTGAGCCAAACCGGTTTCGGCAAGGGGGGGCCTGGTTTTTAAAAACATATTTGTACAAGTTAAATGATGTCCTCATTAATTTGGAGGCCACTCCAAATGCGAGATAATTATTAAGAGTTGCTAGGCATAAAGTAACCTTTGACTTAGCAAATAATTTCTTTAGAAATAGTGAAAATTAATAGTATAAACAAGTGTATAGAAGAAGTATTTGAGAGAATTAACCATTTTTAAGTTCTTTAGAGGTATATGAAACTTATAAAATGAAGTGATACAGTAATAAGAATTATTCACTTTGCCCTAACCAGTTTGGCTCAGTTGATAGAGCGTCAGCCTGCGGACTCAAGGGTCCCAGGTTCGATTCCAGTCAAGGGCATGTACCTTGGTTGTGGGCACATCCCCAGTAGGGAGTGTGCAGGAAGTAGCTGGTCAAGGTTTCTCATTGATGTTTCTAATTCTCTAAACCCCTCCCTTCCTCTCTGTAAAAAATCAATAAAATATATTTTTTTAAAAAGTCAAAAAATTATTCACTTTTTGTTTTATTTTTGAAATTAAGTATGTTGAGGTAGCAATAAATTTGTTATTAATAGCATTATATAAATTCCAGGTATACAAGTTATGACATCTGTATACTCTTTTGTGTGTTCACCACCCACGTCAAATCTTCTGTCACTATATTTTACTCCTTTTACCCTCTTTGTTCTCCCTTCTTACCACTTCCCCTCTGATAATCACCATTCTGTTGTCTGTTTCTAAGAGTTTGGGGTTTGTTTGTTTGTTTTTTTCTTATATCCCACATACGAGTGAAATCATACCGTTCTTGTTCTTCTTTGTCTTATTTTCACTTAGCATAAATATTCTGAAGATCCATTCACGTTCTTGCAAATGGGAGTATTTCATCTTTTCTTATGATTGAGTAGTATTCCATTGTATATATGTACCCCATCTTCTTTATCCAATCATCTGTCAAAGGATACTTAGGTTGTTTCCATATCTTGGGTCTTGTGCAGTGAACATAGGGATACACATATCTTTACAGATAAATGTTTTCCAACTTTTTAGGTAGATACTCAGAAGAGGGATTGCTGGGTCATGTGGTAGCTCTGTTTTTAATATTTTGAGGAACCAGTCCACACTGTTTTCCATACTGATTGCAGCAATTTACATTTCTACCAGTAATGCCAGAGGGTTCCTGTTTCTCCACATTCTCACCAGAACTTATTTGATCCATTCTGACAGAGGTGAGATGATATTTCATTGTGGTTTTACTTGTCATTTCCCTGACGATTAGTCATGCCGAGCATCTTTTTATATCTCTATTGTCCATCTGTATGTCCTCTTTAGAGAAATGTCTGTTCAGCCTCAGCTTATTTCTTAATTGGATTGTGTGTTTGGTGTGTGTGTGTGTGTGTGTGTGTGTGTGTTTTGTTGTTGTTGATTTGTATGAGTTCTTTATGTATTTTTGGTATCAGCCCTACTCAGAGGTATCATTTGCAAATATCTTCCCCCATTCAGTTGGTTGCCTTTTTGTTTTGTTGATGGTTTCTTTTGCTATGTGGAAGCTTTTTAGTTTGATGTACTAGTAGACACATTCATTTATTTTTGCTTTCATTTCCCATGCCTTTAGGGTCAAGTTCACAAAAGCCCCTCTGAGACCAAAGTCCACAAGTTTAGTGCCTATGTTTTCTTCTATGTATTTTATTGGTTCAGGTCTTAGATTCAAGTCCTTGGTCCATTTTGAGCTAACTTTTGTTTATAGTGTCAAATAGCAGTTTAGTTTCATTCTTTTGGATGTGGCTTTCCAGTTTTCCCAGCACCATTTATTGAAGAGACTTTCTTTTCTCTGCTGTGTGCTTTTGTCTCGTTTGTCAACTACTAGTTGCCCATAGACTAGTATGTGTTAGCTTCTTTCTGGGCTCTAAACTCTGTTCCTTTGGTCTGTATGTCTCTTTTTCTGATTGTTTTAGCTTTGTAGTATAATTTTACGACAGGCGGTGTGATACATCAGGCTTTGTCCTTTTTTCTCTAGATAGCTTTGGCTATTTTAGGGTATTTTGTGGTTCCATATAGATCTGAGGATTTTTTTGTTATTATTTTGTGAAAAATAACATGGGGTTTTGATGGGGATTGTGTTAAATCTGTATATTACTTTAGGTAATGGTCACTTTTAACAGTGTTTATTCTTCCAATCCATGAACATGGGATATTTTTCCATTTCTTTGTTTCTTCTTCAGTGTCTTTCAACAATGTCTTATAGTTTTCAGTGTACAGGTCTTTCACCTCCTTTGTTAAATTTCTCCCTAGGTATTTTATCCTTCTTGTTGAAGTTGTAAATGGGATTGTTTTGTTTATTTTTCCGGTATTTTGTTGTTAGCATATAGCAGTGGTCCTCAAACTACGGCCCGCGGGCCACATGCAAATACAAATATTGTATTTGTTACCGTTTTGTTTCTTTACTTCAAAATAAGATATGTGCAGTGTGCATAGGAATTTGTTCATAGTTTTTTTAAAACTATAGTCCAGCCCTCCAATGGCTTGAGGGACAGTGAACTGGCCCCCTGTTTAAAAAGTTTGAGGACCCCTGGCCATATAGGAATATAGTGGATTTTTATGTATTGATTTTTGTATCTTGCTACTCATTGAATTGGCATTGTTTCTAATAGTCTTTTGGTGGAATCTTTAGGGCTTTCTATATACAGAATCATGTTGTCTGCAAATAGTGACAGTTTTGTTTCGATACCTTTTATTTATTTTTCTCCCCTAATTGCTCTGGCTCGCACTTCCAGTACTATGTTGGATAACAGTGGCAAGAGTGACCATCATTGTTTTGTTCCTGATCTTAGAGAAAAAACGTCCAGTTTTTCACCATTGAATATGATATTAGCTGAGAGTTTGTCATCTATGGCCTTTATTATGTTGAGATACTTTCCTTCTATATCCATGTTATTGAGTATATTAATCATAAGTGGATGTTGTATCTTGTCAAATGCTTTCTCTGCATCTATTGATATGATTATATGATTTTTATCTTTTATTTTGTTAATGTGGTTTATCACATTGATTGATTTGAAAACATTGAACCATCCTTGCATCCAGGGAATGAACCCTACTTAATCTTTTTTTTTTTTCCAATTTGTTTTTACTAGAGGCCTGGTGCACGGATTTGTGCCCTGGTGGGGTTCCTCGGCCTGGCCTACATACATCCCCCGAGGAGTCCCAGATTGTTAGAGAGCATAGGACAGTCCAATGGACCTCACTTGTGCACAATCGGGGCTGGGAGGGACCACAGGAAGGCTCCAGGGTGTGTTTGGTCCACCTCACCCAGTCCCAGTCGGCCAGACCCAGCAGCAAGCTAACCTACCAGCTGGAGTGTCTGCCCCATGATGGTCAGGGTGCATCATAGTGACTGGTTGAATGGTCGAATGAATGGTCAGACACTTAGCATATTAGGATTTTATTATATAGAATTGATTTCTGAGAGAGAAAAGGAGAGGAAGTGGGGGATAGAAACATCGATGAGAAATATTGATCTGTTGCCTCCTGCACGCCCCCTGGGGATCTGTTAGGGCTGACCAGCACACCCTGAGTGACAGATGAATGATTACTCTAACACAATGTTTGCTGTGAAAGAGAGGACTAAGGGACTGCCTGGCTAAAGGAACCAGACAGCCTGGATCACCTGTCTCATTAGGCTTTTATTGTAGCAGCAGTTTGAAATAAAGTTTATCTTTTAGGTACAATCAGTAGGGTAAGTAATCTTGGGAGGACACATGTGTTTGTAGTGTCCTTTAAGCAAGGACACCCAAAGATTAAGCATAAGGATTCCAGTAAACATCCAGGGGTCTGCATGTGCACAGACTTTTTGTTTGGAAAGGTCAAGGAATAATTAGGGGTGTGGCCTTTGGCACTCCCCTAAGTCGTAATTCCATAAACAGGGCAGTCTGCCTTCAGCACACTTTTTTTTCCCTCTCGGAAAGTCCTCCTTACAAACTTTCCAACCGTCTCCTGTGCTCCCCAACAGGGATTGAGCCCACAACCCGGTATGTGCCCTGACCAAGAATTGATCTGAGACCTTCTGGGGCATGGGTCATTGCTCGACCACTGAGCTACACTGACTGGGCAACCCCACTTAATCTTGATGTATTATCCTTTTAATGTATTGTTATATTTGCTAATATTTTGTTTAGAAATTTTGTATCTATGAACATCAGAGATATTAGCCTGTAATTTTCTTTTTGTGTGTTGAGATCAGGGGAATGTTGAACTCAAAAAATAAATTAGGAAGTAGTCCCTCCTCTTTAATTATTGGGAAGAGGTTGAGAAGGATTAGTATTAAGTCTTCTTTGAGTGTTACTGTTTCATTTTCCTTACTAGTGATCACTCTCTTTAGGATTTCCAATTCATGGTTCAGTCTATGTTGATTGTATATAACTAAGAACTTTATTTTTTTTTTTTTTAGAAATATAGAGGGTGAGAGGCGTATAGCCTTGCATAGGGTTTTTGTATAATGATTTATAGTGCGGCGAGGGACACTGCAACTTCTCTTTCATTTCAGACGGTGAGTCTGTTTTCGTTTTTTGGTTAGAGAAACGAACTAGGAGGTTTGTCTATTTTGTTTAATATATTACAAAATACCAGCGAG
>NW_005873284.1:0-15350 GCF_000147115.1 Myotis lucifugus
TGTTTAGTTATTCCCTCTACCTATTTTTTATCTTTGGGTGGAATTTTTATTAAGGTCACCTTTTCGTTCCCCCTCCGCTATCTCAAAGGAACAGTCCCCCCCCTCCCCGTCGGGATTCACGCCCCTTTTTCTCGAAGGCCGAGGGCTTGGTATAGGCCGGAGCCAGGGGGCCGGAGGAGCAGAGGAATAGAGTGGTGGAGGGTCCTCCAGAGGCAGCGAGGTGATGCTGGCGCTGGGCAGGGCTGTGGGCTCCAGGCCCCACCGAGTGCTGAGGCTTTCTCGTGGGGGAGTCAAGGAAACTGGTAGAAGGCACAGGCCTTGTGTGTTTTTCCATCTTCCCAAAGTCTGCTGCAAATTGCCCACCTCTCCCTGCACCTGCTCCCCCTCCGTGCCACCCCATTCCCCGCCTGGGAAAATCCAGTCAGAATTAATAAAAGCAGCAGATTGCTTGGAGACGAAGGGCGAGGGATGGAGACAGTTTGGGGGCCTGATATTTCCCTCATGTGCAATAATCTGGTTGTGAGGTCTAGAAACAAAACCCCTTTTGTGGTGCCTTTATTAATATTAGCTCCTAATGCATAATTACCTGGCAAGCCCAGGGGGCTGATGCCCTGTGTCCCACCCCCACTGCTCTCCTCGGCTGGGCCACCTGCCCCAGGGGCCGCAGGAGGGTGGAGGCACTGGAGAGGAGGCAGGCTGGCTCTTCCCCACACAGGTGGGGCCACTCTGGGGTCTGGGCTGCTAAGCTCCGGTCTCCTGGGGAGCTCGAGCATTTCCCTGCTCCATGGAACCCCAAAGGGCCCAAATCCATGGGATCTGGGGGTTCAGGCCTAGGCTGGGGTTCTCCTGGAGGAGCCAGCGTCAGACACTGCCGAGGTGCCCCCCTTTCGGCTCTCTTGGCTGCTGAGGTGTCACCGTGTGGCTGTGGGGCTGTGACCAGCACATCCTCCTGACTCTGCACACTAGAAACTCTCAGGCCTGGGACACAGCGGGAACCCCTGTGTCCTGTCCCCTTCCCTGGGAAAGGAGGCTTGTCCCTCCAGGGCGGCGCCTCTGCTCGCAGCAGTTGCTCTGCGGTGGGCGCTGGGTTGCCTTTGGCAAGATGCTTGCCTTTTCTGACTTCAGTTTCCCCAGCTGGACAATAAGGGTGCCTCCTGGGGTCCTCTCTTGCTGCTTCATATTGTCTGGTACAGGTGTCGGGAGTCCCTGAGTTACTCCCCACCCGCCCTGGAGAGACCACACACCCACAGTCCTTTCTGCTCCCACGTGATGCTGGGCACAGGGAAATCGGGGGTCCTCGCAGATGGGAGGGTGGGTGCAGATCCTCTTCCCTGGCAGGCCCCATGGAGGTGGGGAAGGGGAGACAGGGAGGCAGCTGCAGGGCCTGTCCTGGGGACCCACCAGCTTCTCACCCCTCTATCTCGCCTGCTCTCTCTCCTCCTCTCCTCAGCCAGGCACGGAGACCAGGCCTGGAGTCTGGGCAGAGGCGGGGGCACCGTCTAGCAGAGCTGTCCAGCGACACTTTCAATCTGCTGCTCCTGCCCCTCGTTGTTCCAGAGCCAACGGTTCCACTGCATCACCCTGGTGGTCAGAAGAGGGAGGAGGGCAAGGGAGACCAGAAATACCCGAGAGAAATCAGCCTCTACTAGACCAGAGGCAGAATCGAGTAGTGATTACAGTAAATGAAGGTTCTGGAGCCAGACAGCCCGGGTCCAAATCCTGCTCTGCCGCCTGCCTGCTGTGTGACATTGGGCAAGTTACTTCACCACTCTGATCCCTCGTTTCCTCTTCCATAGGTGGGGACATGGACAGCGTCCACCTGAGTCAGGATTAACTGAGGTAATACACACAAAGTGCTGGGCCCAGTGCCTGGCATACAGGATACCCCGTGAGATCATTGTTCTTCCCTTAAAAAAACCTTTCCTCCTCAGTAAGACTGCATTGTTTGGCCGATATCTGATTCGTGTCTGCCTTCCCCCACCACACGCTAAGTTCCAGGAGGGCAGGAACTAGGTTGCTTCGTTGGGTTCCTTGCTGGTTTGGGGATCACGATGATGCAGCCCCAGTGCTGACACTCTAAGGACACTGTTCTTTCTATTTGCATCCTTGCCAGCCCTGCACATGCCTGCCCATGACCTTGCCCACCCGATTATGCCTCTTCCAGGAAGCCTTCCCTGATGCTCTCATTTTGATACATCCTCCCCCGCCAGGCTCTCCACAGCCCCCATAGTCAGTGTGGCTCCACCTTCCCCACCCAGAGCAAGCCCCCTGAGGCCAGGCGCTGCCTCCAGCTTCCTCTGTCTCCCAGACTGGGCCCAGCTCAGGGGCTCCAGGTAAAGTTGGCCTCAGTCCTCTTTCATTTATTGGAGCCTCACAAGAGCTCAGAAAAGAAGGCAAAGCAGACCCTATCCCCGTGTGAATGGAACTGACACAGAGAGGTTGACTTGCTCAGTATCACATGGCTGCTGAGGGGATGGGCTGGGATTAGGACCCAGGCCTCTGTTTGCCTCTTGCCCCTGGGAGCTCACACTCTTGTTGGGGAAGACAGGATGAGGGACCATTCAGAAGACAGCGGCAGATAATCAGGTTACTGTGACTGTGTGGGCCTCCTGGGTACCTCTTCCAAACACAAGTGAGGAAAGCATGCAGGGGAGACAGCAGCCTGAGCATGAGCCCAGGTGAGTCTGGGGGGAGAGGGCCGGGCCTGGACTGCCAGAGGCCATGAGTGCCAGGATGAGGCAGGGCTAGGCCCTCCCGGAGGCCCTGACAATGGCCCGAGTTTCCAGCCCATTTGCCCATGGCTGAGGCCAAGGAAATGGGGTACCCACAGGCTTCACCCCAAGCTGGGCCAGCTCCATCGTTAGCTGAGTTCCTGAGGGCCTATTGTGTGCATCCCACCCAGCCCTCCGCAGCTTTCACCACGACAGCAATCAGATGTCAGAGGCCCAGCATGGGGAAGGGACTCATGAAGGCGACCCAGCAAGCCCAAGTCAAAGCGCTGAGATCGGGTCCCCAGGATCAGGAGGCTCTGTCCTTAGCTCCAAGATCATCTCAGGGTTCCCGTCTGGACCTCCCCTCTCTAGGCAACCAGAAACCCGGATGCAAAGCTCCAAGCCTGCCCCTCTGTAGCCCTAAGCCCGGGATGGGCGTCTCAGACCCTTAGCCCCACAAAAGGCCAGGCCACCTGCGGTTTGTGGCTGGACTGAAAGGCAGCTCACACTGCCCCCTGGCTGAGCTGACCTAGATCAGCAGAAAATAAATCCGCCAAGTGCATCACCCGCTTCCCACCCTGTCCCCCAGGCCCAGCAGCCCAGCCTGTGCCCCTTGCCTCTCAACTCAGCAGGAGCAGGGAGGACAGAGAAGATGAAGCCCCCTGGAAGAGGGGGGGGACCATGGACTGAAATGGGAGCCACACCTTCCCTGTCTCTCCTGTGGCCATGAAGCTGTCATTTAGTCTCATTTTGTCTCCACAGCAACCAGGAGGTGGGCATTATTGGCCCATTTTTCTGAGGATGAACCTAAGGCTCAGAGAGGTTAAGGGACTCGTCCAAGCTTACACAGCAAGTAAACAGCAAGATTGATGCTGGTCTGCTGGCCCCCAGAGTGGACGCTGGTTTCTTGTGCCTCTGCAGGTACTGGAGACCCTGCTCAGCTCCACTTCCTCCAGGAGGCCTGGAGCCCTGGCCCCACAGAGACGAGGCCATGAGCACCTGCAGCCTTGCTTCTGTCTCCTGCTCTCCCCACACCCCACACTCACTCTGCCCGGCAGGCTAGGGTGGTGCCTAAGGGTTCAGGTTCTGACCTCCAACTGCCTGGTGTTGGGTCCTAGCTCCACCCCTTAGGAACGGATTTGGGCTGGTGACACGGTCAATTTTTTCATCTATAAAACGGGACTAATTGTAACAGCACCCACTTTCTGGGGTTGTTGCAAGGTGCCTGTGAGGTGACCTGTGACACACAGGAAGGGTGCAGTGGGTGCTGCTTTGGGTGCGCTTTCCATGGTGGGAGCTGGCTTTAAAGCAAGATGACCGGTATCCAGGGCCTGCTCCTCAGCCACTTCCCCTTTTCTGCCCCCTCTAAGCTGAACTGCAACCTTCTTGCATCAGGGCTGTAGCCCCCACAGACCAGCCCATGTTGAATATTCTGTCAGTTGGCACTTGCTGAGTGGGTGGGTGGGTGCTGCCTGCCTTCAGGGAGCAGGGAGAGATGTCCATGGCCAGACTGGGAGGGGAGCCATGATCAGAGCCATTTCCTTCCTCCTCCCCCAGGTCTGAGGAGGGAGCCCCCAGTGGGCTGGCTGGGTGCTGCGTGAGGAATGTACCAAGGTCCTGGCAGGTGGTGCGAGCTCTGGGCCCAGTGCTGAGTGGGATGATTCTAGAAGCCCGCTGGGCTGCTTCCCAGTGAAGGCTGCCCCACAAACCCTCCAGCTGGGTTTGGATGAGCAGGCGACTGATAGCAGGGCCAAGGCCCTCTGCAACGCTTCCGAAGATGGCTGACAATTACCCACCTGCATGCATCCCGTGATGGGCTCCTTCCCACCTCCCTCGCAAGTAGCCCCCTCTCTCCTGGACAGCTCAGACAGGACGGGAGGTCTTATCTAGCTCGATCTGAGGTCTGCTTCCTTGTACCTGCCACCTTAGCTTTGTCAGGCCACCCTGGACATACACACCTTCCTTCCGTTGGGGCAAGAGCTTGGGGTCTGGGCCAAAGTGCACGGGTATGACTCCTGGCTCTGACACTTTCTAGAAGTGTGGCCTTGAGTCAGTTACTTCTCCTTTATGAGCCTCAGTTTTATGCTTTGAAAAATGGATATTTTAAAAAAGATTCTTCAAAGAATGTTTTAGGCCTAGGTGTTCCTCAATACCAGATTTCCTCCTCTACATATGAGAGGGAGTGGTGGCTGCTGGCCTCAACCTACCAAGTTCCCACCACTCCTTTCTCAGAGAGCAATGAGGATGCATGGAAGGCTTTAGAGCAGGGGCATGAGCTGTTATGTCACCAGACACTCAGTCAGGGTCAGAGGGGCTCAGACGGGGCAAGATTGCTGTGATCAGGGGCCCGGGGAGACTTCCTCTGAAGGTCTGGGGCCACCCAGATCTCCCTGATGTTGGCATTGCTCTGGGTTGATCCCGCTGACAATGCCATAAACTTCAAGGCCACTCTGTCTTTAGTGGCACATGCTGTCTGTATCTGTTTCCTGGTGCAAGACGAGGTTATCTCCAATTCCAGCCTCCACACCAGTGACTCCAAAGCTATAATCGCTTTGTCCAGCCAGTGGCCCATGAGCCCCCTCTTCCTGAGAGCCTGGAAGCAACAGGACAAGAGCCCAGCAGTGGACAGGGCAGAGCAGGAGCCCCTGCCTAGTCTCCCTCAGTGAGGCAAGACCCAGCTCCCAAGGGGATCATCTCCCAGGCAACCAGAGAGCCCTTATGCAAGGTCCATATCCTGCATTTCCTGACCTGAGCCAGAGCACTGGACTCGGGTAAGGATCCCTGGTCTCAATCCCAGCTTTAGTGGCATTCGGCAGGTCACTTAACTTCTGTGACCTTCAGTTTCTTTCTTTCTTTCTTTCTTTCTTTCTTTCTTTCTTTCTTTCTTTCTTTCTTTCTTTCTTTCTCTATCTATCTATCTATCTATCTATCTATCTATCTATCTATCTGATTAAAAGTCCTTATTGATCTCCAGGAGTTGGTGTAGCATCAAATAGAACAGATACAACTGCAAAGCCCTTTCCCTGTAAATGGACTTACTACCACTGTGCACTTGTACATGGAGATAGCACTTAAGTGAGCTGAGGAACCTTGGGGAAGGCCCTCCCTACTCTGAGCCTCAGTTTCCCTGCCTGCACAGATGCTTTCTAAGGCTCGTCCAGCTCCGAAACGCCAAGCGGCAGGTTCCTCGGTGGGGAAATGGACATGCTGACAGGCCCTTCGTGTCTGCAACACGATCTTCTCTCTCGGGGGACGCAGGCTCCCTGCTGGCGCGCCTGGTGATTAATACGCCCTGAGTGGGGCTCCTGACCTGCTGTCAGGGACATCAAGGTAAGTGCCCATCCACAGGCTGAGGGCTCCACCGATGAATAAATAATAACAGCAGTGAAGTAATGGGATCCGGGGAGGCCGCTTAGGATAATGGAGTGACAGACGTGGCGTTGAGCCCCAGGGACCAGAGCTGCCGGAAGAGCTCCTGGGAGGGCTGGCAGGAGCACTGGCCTGTGCACATCTCAGCAACCTGCTGTCTGCTGACCATGACCACAATGGCCCTGTCCCAGTCCTGGGTGATCTGCACACGGTGCTTCTATTGCAGCTATGCGTGCAGGCTTTGGAGTCACCCAGACCTGGTGCCGCTCTGCCGGGCTGAGCCTCAGTTTCCACATTTGCACACTGGACATAAGGAGAGGCGGTGTTACTATGCAATAACTCATCATGAGCCCCCTGCTAGTGCTGCTGCTGGTTGTCCCCAAAATGATCGCGCCCCTTTCAGAGCACTGACGTCTTAACTCAAAACTGCCCTATGGACCATGCAAGGTGGGGGTGGTGCCCATTTGCCAGATGAGGAGGCTGAGGCTCAGAAAGGTGCATGCCTTTCTCCAGAAAATCCTAGCTCTGCACCTGGCTACATTTGTTCAACACTGACAACTTTCCTGCTTTGGGCCCAGCTGTGTGCTGGGCTAATAGGCGGTGACACTAGTGAGTCAGTCTGTGTTCTGGAGGATCTCACAGTCCAGAGGGAGGGGAGGGGAGGTAAAGCGTGGGTCTTTCAACTGGGCCCCTAAACGAAAACCACAATGAGACATCACTACACATACATTAGAAGGGCCCAGGGAGAAAGGTGACAATACCTTTTGTGTTGGCAAAGATGTGGGTCAACTGGAACCATCTCACATTGCCAGTGAAAGTGTGAAATGTTACGACCACTTCACAAAAGGTGTGACAAGTTCTTATAAGTCCAAACATGTAACTGTCCTTGACCCAGCAATTCCACTCCTCCCTGTTAGCCAAGAGAAATGAAACTATATGTCTACACGAAGACATGGACATGAACATGTATAATAGCTTTGTTTATAGTGGCCAAAGCCTAAAAACCCCCAAGTGTCCATCGACGGGTGAAGGGATGAATAAAAACTACCGATGCATGAACCAAGGAGGGCCAATCTCAAAAATACTATGCTAAGTGAGAGAACCCGGACACTAAAGAGTATCGATTGCAGTGATGGCGAACCTTTTGAGCTCGGCGTGTCAGCATTTTGAAAAACCCTAACTTAACTCTGGTGCCGTGTCACATATAGAAATTTTTTGATATTTGCAACCATAGTAAAACAAAGACTTATATTTTTGATATTTATTTTATATATTTAAATGCCATTTAATAAAGAAAAATCAACCAAAAAAATGAGTTCGCGTGTCACCTCTGACACGCGGGTCATAGGTTCGCCATCACTGACCTATTGCATGGAATCCAGCAAACGGGAAAGCTAGTCACTAGTGACAGAAAGTAGATCCGAGGCTGCTTTCTGGGGCCAGGTTAGTGTGGGGGGGACAGACTGCAAAGAGCAGGAGGGTACTCTCTGGGGTAATAGAAACATTCCATGTCTTGACTATGGTTGCTGGTGGTTACACGAGTATACACATTTGTCAAAACTCACAGAACTCTATATTTTTTGGGTGCATTTTATTGCGTATATATCTTACTTCCTAAAAGTTGATCAAAAATCAAATCAAAAGAAAACACAAGCACCAGAAAATAAAATTACTGATGAGAATAATCCAAATAGCTGGCAATCCCCAAAGAGCATATGACTGTAAGAGCGGCCAACTAGAAGCTCTAGTACAAACAACCCATTTGGTATGAGATTGGTGGCTAGAGGGAGGGAGAAGCTTTGCCCTAGCTGGGCTAAGTCACGGTGCCATGGAGTATGGGCCCCCTCCCTAAGCTCACGGGCCAGTCTCCTGCCCCCTCCTCTCCAGATGAGGATCAGCCAGCTCAAGAGAATTGGAAAGGGCTCCGCTCCTGGGGTCTTCGTTTGGTAAGATGGTGGTGAATTTGTGCAAAGAAAAAGGCTCCCTTTTTTCCAAGCAGACACAGCTCCTTGCCTCTTGACAAGCAGAGCGTGGACTGGATTTCAACCCTTATTTGCCCCTTGGTCTAAGCCTCTGCCCTTAGGCAAGCCCCTGACTCTCAGTTTCCTTATTTATTAAATGGGACCAATCAGCTGTGAAGATCTAATGAGATAAGAGAAAGAAAATTGCTTTGGAAAGTATGATATGCTTGATAAATGCCAGTTTCTCTTTAGCCCATAGATGGATAGAGGGAGAGATGAACAGATGGGTGGATAGATTATTGAATGGTTAGGTGGAAGGTAAGTGGATGGATAGATGGATGACAAAATCTCTAAATTCAAGCTCTGTGTTCATTCTCTGGGAGCAGTGAAAGGCAGAGAGTGAGATTTGGGCCCATATCAGCATCTCCTGACCCCCCCTTTGTGCCACCCTCCCACCACTCCCAAAGAGGTTGACCCCCGCTCATGATTGTTTGGACCCCAAATGCCATGAGCAATCCTCCTCCTCAAGCTGGTGGCAATGAGTTTGGCAGGTGGGTAGTGGGCTGAAGAAATGAGCCTGCTCCTCCCCCAGCAGGGCTCCTCCCTCCTTGAGGTGGAGGGCCCTGGCTGATGAGCTTCTTTCCTAGGCCCTGATCTACAATGAGATAAGCGGTTATTCCCTTAGCCTCTTTCTCCATAAAAGGATGGACAGAGATGAGACAATTAAAAGGTGGTTCCCAGCCACCCTGGAGAGATTCAATGAATAATAACAGACTTCCAGCTGCAATCTGGCTCAGGCCTTGGGAACAGCCAGCTACAAAAACGGCTTAAGGGGCCCAGTGGAATGACTTAATTTTCTGGAGAACAATGGCCAGAAGGGAGCAGAGAGCTGCGTGCTAAGTATCTCCTACAAGAGGGGCCACTGCTCTCCAGCTCACCAGCCTGCTGCCAGATGCCAGGGCAGGGATGTGGCAAGCCGGCACAGTCATGGCATACTCAGCCCCACATTGGGCACCTTATGTGCCGAGCCAGCCCAGCCAGGTTCAGTGAGCCTGAGTGGGGGCAGTGAAGGATTGAGAAAAGACAAGAGAATAAAAGCTGGGTCTCGGTGGGACACTGTCCTCTCTGATGGAGAACTAGCAACAGTGCCATGGACTACAAGCCGTCTCTTTATTTTATGGCCAGATTCCACAAGGCAAAGTAAGGGCGTGGTCAAGATGTTTACAATGTTCTCGTGGGTTTCGATCCTACTCAACTACATGCACCTGAACTCTATCAAGCCCACATCACTCAGGCACGTGGGGCCACGTGTTCGGACCATAGGTCAAGCTTACAACGATAGCTGTTGGCTATAATTGTGCTGGGAGGGCTTTGCCCTCCAAGCTGGGACTTACACATGGCCAGGAGAGGACTGTGCCCTCTCATTAGTCCAAGGCTTGACTCTGTCCAAACACTGTAGCCGTTCTCCGCACAGGGAAAACAGAGAGCAGGGTCTCTGAAGTCAGGCAGATGAGGGACACACCCCAGCTCTGGCCCAGCTACTGGCCTTAGCACATCTGAGCCTCTGGATCCCCTCCCTGTTTGCCCATGTGTGAGATGGGGTGATAATGAAGTGAACCACACAGGACAGTCCCAACTGATCACAAGCGAGATGCTCTGCTGTGTCTGGGGAAGTGGTGGAGACCATGCAACCAGCCGCAGTGACCACTGCTCAGGGTCACCAGGTCTTGATGTTGAGAGTCTTCAGGAGCAAGGGGGGAGGAGAGGCACAAGTCACACATGGGCCACCTGCATCTCCTCCTTCGACCTGCAGCCCTCCCCAACTTACCTACTCATTCAGAGCCTGTTCCATCTAGCACACAGCCCAGCACAGATGACAGAGATGACCCGAGGGCTCGAGACTGAAACCAGAGGGGAGGGGTAGCTTGCCCAAGGTCACTGGGCTCTGGAACTCAGGTCTCCCACTCCCCAGCGGAATCTTTACCTGGTAATGGCCCCTCATCCTTGCAGGCTCTGCACATGGACCTTGTCCTTAGGGAGCTTTCCTGAGCCCTCAGACTAGGGAAAGTCCCTTTGCCCTGTCATCCAGGGTCGCTGGAGCACATCCCACTTGCACTACAGTTTTCCTTTAATGTCTGTGCTCCTAGGAGAGAGGGTGGCCCCAAGAGCATTTTGGAGATGTTCCCAGTGCTTAGCACAGAGCCTGTGCATTACCAACTGTGCCGAGCCGGCACAGCCATGGGTGAACCTGAGAGGGGGCGGTGAAAGATTTAGAAAAGACAGACAGGAGGATAAAGCTGGGTCTAGGTGGGACGCTGCTCTCTGATGGAGAGACAGCGCCACGGCCTGCAAGCCGAGTCTTTATTTTCTAACCAGATTCCACAAGGCAAAGTAAGAACGTGGTCAAGATGTTTACAACGTTATTGTGGGTTTCGAATCTACTCAATTACATGCACCTGATCAAGCTTTGTTTCCTTGCTGCACCTTCCGCAGCCCATATCACTCAGCCACGTGGGACCACGGGTTCAGACCATAAGGTCAAGCTTACAACTGTAGCTTTTGGCTATAATTGTGCTGGGACTTGCACGTGGCTTTGCCACGAGAGGACCGTGCCCTCTCATTAGTCCCAGGCTTGAACCTGTCCAAACGCTGTAGCCGCTCTCCACAACCAACGATCAACAAAAACTAACTTGCCCAGCCAGTGGCTCAGTGGTTGAGCATTGACCTATGAACCAGGAGGTCATGGTTTCATTCCGTCAGAGCCCATGCCCAGGTTGTGGCTTGATCCCAGTGTGGGGCGTGCAGGAGGCAGCCAATAAGTGATTCTTTCTCATCATTCATGTTTCTATCTCTCTATCCCTCTCCTTTCCTCTCTGGATTCAATAAAAATATATTTAAAAAATAAATAAAAACTAACTGTTCTTTGCAATGCCTCCACCCCTTTGAGCTCCCAAGGGTGGGGATGGGCATTCCCACTGTGGAGGATAAGGAGTGGTCAGAAGTGCCCGCAGGCAGGCTCTGGACTTCCGGGCAGCCTTGATCAAGCCCCAGTTCTAACTCCAGCTCTGCCTGGACTGCACTGGTCCTCACTGACCAGCAGGTGTGCTTACTGGGATGTGTAAAAATAACTGCATGATAAGCCCACGCAGCAAGGTGAAGACACGGAGAGCCAGGAGAGGGATGAGCTAATTAGGGAAGGAGGGTATTAGCAGATGTCCAGGTGTTTCGTGAGCAGGAATCTGGGAGGCTGAGGGCAGCTTGTGGGTCGCTCTCACTCTGGCACGTGGCTGAGGCTGGCTGGCCAGGAGAAGCCTCCGGTGCCACCAGCCCTGTCCTGCCCTTTGTGGGCACCTTCCTGAGCCCCCTCTCACTCGGGGAACTGTCTGGACAACTATATCCTCCCCTGCAGAGGCCAAGTCTCCCAGGGCTCATCTCTTCCCTCCTGCCTCCCCTCTTCCTCGTCTCCTGAGCTCAGGCCCACAGTGCAGAGGAAGAGCACTATTCTGAGAGTCCAGACCCTCTGTGGGGCTTCACTCAGGACAGTACTTGAGATGTGCCGAGACCGTGCAAACACACCATATCAGATCCCAGGCCCACCTCACGTTTTAGATCGGAGACCACATCTCTCTTTCAGAGGCAGAAAAACCAAGGCCCAGACGAAGAAGGCGGCACGGGACGGGGCTGGTATGCCAGCCCAGGTCCTCTGACTCCCAGGCCAGTGCTCATTCTCATCTGAGCTCTGCTGCCACATTGTCTGCCCCCTCAAGGCCTCCGTTTCCCCATTTGCACAAAGAGGGTTTCCTGCAGGAACATCAGTTTCCCTGTGGAGAGGGGCAAGGCCACAGCCACAGACCTTGGCTGATTATCAGAGTGAGGGCAAAGGCAGGGCTGGGCAGCTGCCAATCAACCTCACCCTGTGACCCCCAGACCTCCCTGGGCCCATCCGCCCTGTGGGAGAGGGCAGCCTAGACCCAGTGGGTGGGTGGGGGCAGGGGTGGTGGGTAAAAGATCCTGGGCCCTTGATCCCCAGACATGGAGAGGAGGCCCTCCACCCCCCTCCTGGCTTGATGTCTTTCCCAGGACAGAGAGAAAGCACGAAGAGAAAACTTCCTTCTCGTTTCCCTTCCTGACCCTGCCTGGGCAGGGTGGGGCAGCCTGGCGTTTGAGAAGTGGATGAACCTTACCCCAAAACACGGTCTGGCTGTGATGAGTGTCCAATCTAGGGCTGCTGGGGAAAGGTCAAGACTGCCTTCCCCCAAACGGGACTCTGGCTGGGGCACAGGATGGGAGAGTCAGCCTGCTGACTGGAGTCTGCCCTGCGAGGACCGCCCTGCTCCTGTGCACACTGCCCGGACCATCTCCTCTCTGTCTTTCAGACTCAGGGAAGCATAGAAAACAGTAAACAAAAACCAAACCACAGGTATACCTCGGGGGCAGAGGTGGAGGGAGGCACGACAGAGGCAGACCTGGCGCAAGGTCACATCGTCGCTCGGTAGCAGAGGCAGGACCCACGGATGGCAGTTCCTGTTCCTCTCAGTACTTGCTGACAGTCTCCGAACCGTGCAAGGGGCAGGGACCCGGAGAAGGAAGACAGCCCAGTGCAGGAGAAGCCGCAGGCTCCGCAGCCATCACAGCTCCCGCCCTTCCTGGGGGAGGACACAGCCTGCAGGCTCTGCAGGGCCCTCCTGGGAAATGGTCAGGAAAGTGGGGGGACTGGCCCCTGCTGAGCTGTGGGGCCGTGGGAAAGTCTTCTGCACAATCAGGCAGTAGGAGAGTCCAGAAAAGCAAAGGTGCTCCCACACCTGGAGGACCTCCCGCACGTGGAAACGGTCCGCGTGGGCAACGTGGAGTGCCTCTTCCTGGGAGTATGTGGGTTACCCTCAGCTGTATGTCACTGGGTCTCTGTTCTCATGACCTTTGCCATTAAAGACATTCTAAGTCTCCAGAGGCTGCCGTTGGTGGCTTTCCATCATTGTGGCCCCGTGGGAACCTCTCTGAGCCCAGCTCTCTAGTGGGGGGAGCGGGGTGCTCTGAGCCCAGTTCTCTAGTGGAGGGTGTAGGATGCTCTGAGCCCAGCTCTCTAGTGGGGGGAGCGGGGTGCTCTGAGCCCAGCTCTCTAGTGGGGGGAGCGGGATGCTCTGAGCCCAGCTCTCTAGTGGGGGGAGCGGGGTGCTCTGAGCCCA
The DNA here is from genome assembly GCF_000147115.1 of Myotis lucifugus. Taxonomy (NCBI): domain Eukaryota; kingdom Metazoa; phylum Chordata; class Mammalia; order Chiroptera; family Vespertilionidae; genus Myotis; species Myotis lucifugus. Next base: position 13,225 of record NW_005873284.1, read on the forward strand.
GTTCTCTAGTGGGGGGAGCGGGGTGCTCTGAGCCCAGTTCTCTAGTGGAGGGTGTAGGATGCTCTGAGCCCAGCTCTCTAGTGGGGGGAGCGGGGTGCTCTGAGCCCAGTTCTCTAGTGGGGGGAGCGGGGTGTTCTGAGCCCAGCTCTCTAGTGGGGGGAGCGGGATGTCTGAGCCCAGCTCTCTAGCGAGGGGGGTAGGATGTGGATGTGGAGGGAGCACACCCAGTGGTGGGGTTGCATAGAACTGGGACCTCTTTCCTCACCCAACACCACTTCCCCTGGGTAACTCCTACCCCATCTGTCAGTGACTGAGGCCTCCACTCCTCCAGGAAGCCCTCTCTGACCCTCAGACTAGGAAAAGTCTGCATATTTCGCCCTGAGGGCATCATGTAATTCTCTTTCTCAGCCCTAATCACAGGTGTAGTTTTATATTTATGTGACCATTTGATGAATGTCTACCTCTCCCCAAAGACTATAGTCCTTGTAAGGGCAGGGCTGGGGCCGTTTTCATCCAAAGCTGCATGCTCAGAGCCTCCGCACAGGCCTGGCACATGAGCCTTGGTAAGTGCCTGTTGAAAGCATAAATGAGTGAAGGAAGGAACAACAGACGGTCAAGGAGAAAGTGGCTGAGTGGTTCCTGGACTTTGTTGGTGCTGGGCTGGCGAGGAAGGCCCATCTTGACTAGAAAAGAGCTCCCCCTAAAGCAGGAGCCAAACCAGTCCCCTGGGGCTGGGGCGGCAATTAAGGTGGGACTGGTGAGTTGGGGAGAGATGTGTCTGGGGACCAATTGAGTTCACTCTCCCACCTCCTACGTCCAGAGAAATGCATCTATTCTAGTCCTCCAGACCCGCTCCCCCAAAGCAAGTTCTAGCCTTGATTCTATCCCTAAAATTAGTAATCCCCCTGGAATGGCTAAGGAGAGAGGTTCATCCACAGGACAAGTCATATCCCCATTAGCTGAGACCCCTCACTGGGCATTGTTATCATTATTTCATTAATTCATTAATATTTATCAAGTACCTGCTGGGGCCCGTCCCATTACCAGGTGCTCTGAGGATGCAGGCAGGGAACTCGGCCCAGGTGTTTCCACGCTCCCAGGGCGCCTGCACAGGGATCTAGCCCCACGCCTCAGATGTAACTCCGGCAGGCTGGGTGTGTCTGCGTATCTTAAAGAGCGAGAGACCAGCCCTGGCCGGTGTGGCTCAGTTAGTTGGAGTATTAGCCAGTGCACCCAAAGGTTACGGGTTCAATTCTCAGTCAAGGCACATGCTGGGTTGCAGGTTCTAGCCCTGGTTGGGTACGTATAGTCTTTCTCTGAAATCAATAAAAACATATCCTCAGGTGAGGATTTTAAAAAAGTGACTGAGCAGCCAAGGACCCCCCACTAGAGTGGCTTCCTTCCTGTGGTGCCAAAGGGGCCCATCTGAAGACTGAGAGGGCCAGAGAAGGGCCAGGTCCGCAACCCTCATCCAGCTTGGCAGTGGGAGGTGACGTGCCCCCAGGCTTGCATCAGGGTGCAGTTGAGCTGGGCTGACCCCCCACCCCCCATCTCCCAGTTCAACCATCTCAGGTGGAGCTGAGTCCTAGAAGTTCGTCCTGCCCCATGCTTTAGGCCTGCCTCCCCCCAGAAGTAGGTGAGGAGTGGGCACACACCCTCTGAATTCAGAGAAGCCAGGGTCTGTCTGTCCTACTTCCCACTTCTGCCTCCCAGCCCCTCCAGAACAGGGCCTTCCCCCTGACAGCTCCAGCCAGCTGACATCTGAGCATCGCTTCCTGCCAGGGCAGGTGGGCTTCAGGTGGCTTAATTCATATTGACAAGCTCGTCTTCCTGTAGAAAAATGGTGCCTGGGAGGTGCACTGGGCCTTTGTGGACCTCAACTCTAGTTCTAGCTGCATTACTGTCCTGACTGGCTCTGTGACCTCAGTAAGTCCCTTGGCACTGGGCCTCAGTTTCCCCATCTGGCCCACGAGGTTGAACTTGGTGACTTCTAAATTCCTTTCCAGAATTGAGCCATTCCCACCCAGGTCCCTTCAACAACAAACAGGGTAACAATTCTCTCCTCCTCTACTATGTGAGTGCAACTCGGAGGACACTCCAGGGTCTTAGGGACCTAGAACATGACT
>NW_005873284.1:32731-43846 GCF_000147115.1 Myotis lucifugus
GAGCTATCAGAACATGAAGGGAGGAGCATAAATGATTCGGCCCCAGGAGGGGGTCAGGGAAAGTTTTCCAGAAGAAGTGACCTTTGTGATTAGATAGAAAGAATAAGGGGGTGAGGGGTGAAATTTGGGGAGAGAGAAAAGGCATTCCGGGCAGAGGGAACAGCCTGTACAAGTCCCCATGGCAGCGGGAGTGGGGGCCATCGAAGCCCTCCCAAGCCAGCGGCTGGTGCACAGACCACAAAAGGGAGAGAGGAACCGGATGTGCTGAGTGGTGGGCCATGGGGAGGCAGCAGCCGAAGGGCTGTAGGCAGGGCCTGGGGCTCTGGCCAGCGAGCGAAATGGAATTGGGAGAGTGGAGGCTGGGAGCTACATTCCAGGACTCTCACCGGCTCAGGTGGCAGCCAGGGACTGGGTCCTGCTCAGGTGCCTACTGTGGGTGCACAGTTCCTCTCCCCTAGAGCCCCGAGGCGCTGGGAGCAGCTCCACTCGGGCTGGGGACCAGGGAGGCTGCAAGGAGAGGGTCAGCCTTTGGCTGACTCATCACTCAGCTTGTGGTGGGGAGTGGGGGGGGGGGCAGGCCAGGGCCCCCAACACAGCGTTTGGAGAGTTGGCACTGGAGGCCACGGACACTTTCCAGCCCAGCCCCAGGGGAAAGTCGGTGCTCACCCTGCCGCTGAGTGCTGGCCTGAGGGAGAGCCCCAGGTACAGCGCCACGGCCGGGACAATGTTCAGACCCCGAGTTGTACTTCCACCAAAGTCCTTCACCCTCACCACGACACTGGGAGGATTAGGTGCCCCAGTGTGCCAATGGGGAAACTGAGGCTCGGGGGAAGGGGAGCACAACTTGCCCGAGGCCACACAGCCAGCAGGTGGAGAAGGTGGCCTGTCATCCATCGTCAGTCCAGGGCTTGTTGGGTTACCTCCAGATGCGGGGGTGGGGGAGACACAGGAAAGGGCTGCGGGGCCAGCAGCACACAAGAGGGGGCGAGAAGGGACAGTCTGGGGGTAATAATCTCAGGCTGGGAGCCGGCGGAGCTGACGTACTCGCTGACCTTGGCTAATCAGTCACACAGCAGCTCCCTGCCTCAGTTTACCCACTTTACATCAGGAGGTAAAATCTCACACTCACAAAGAGGAGGGAGGACCATGGAGGGAGTGTGTTTTGAATGAAAACAAAAGCCTGGCAGAGCAGCGGATGGTGTCGTCGGCATTATTAATGTCGTTAATAATCAAGCCTGTAATAAATCGTGAGGCTGCTGGATCACGTGTCAATAGTGGGGTGATTGCTAATTTCCCTCACACTTGTCTGGCGCTCTGGGCTCCTCAAGGCTTCTCCCATCCATCATCTCTTTAACCATCCCATAGCCCGCCCTGCAAGGGAGCACCCCGCCCCCAGGGACTACAGGAGGCCAGGCCTCAGGGATCGGCCAGTGTTCACCCTGTAAATCGATGGAGACCTGAGGCCCCAGAGGGAGGGACTCCCCCAGGATCTCCCAGGAAGAGGGAGGAGGAGTTGGGACTGGGACCTGGGCTCCAGCGAGCTGCCCCCCCCCCAGCTCTTCCTCCCCCCATTCATCCAGAAGTGCACCTCATGGAGTGGGTTCTCACAGACACAGTCCTGTGCCTCCTGCAGGGAAGTCTCAGCCTCAGGGTGGAGAGAGGGGCAGGCGTCACAGAGCGGTCTGGGAAGAGGGCCCTCTCTCTGCTCTCTTTCCCCACATGCTTCTGTCCACATGGAAGAGGCCTGAGCATGGGAAGACGGTGGGGGGACTAAGACCCAAGCTCCTTATTCCTGACAAATTCCTTGGACCCTTTCTTCGTCATTTCTGCCTCAGTTTACCACCCCTGTGATGGGCCTGGAGAGCTTGCTCCTCAGAGAAGGGGCACCAATCAAAGCGATCCCAGACTGGAGGTTGATGGAGACATCAGAGGGGAGCTGAATGCTGCCCACAGTCCCCCCTCTCCTGCCCCAGAGAGGCTGCAGGAGGGGTGCGAGGGGCAGCCTGGCTCTAGCTCCTGGCCCAGGCCCAGCCTCCTGGGGCCACTCAGAGCTACAGGCCCCCATACCCCCTGCGGGGGAGGGGCTCTGGCGAGGGAGTTTGGACGAAGGGGCTTCCTGTGGGGTCCAGGATCTGTGGGCCTCCTTCCAATCACTCCTGTTTCCCCACTCCCTCCATCACCAAATGCAAACTTCGTTGATACCACTTCCTGAATCCAGCACTGCCCACCCGGATATACCCCCCACCCTTCCCCACAGGCTGCCTTGACTGAGGTCTTCAGTGGGTTCCCAGAGCCCCGAGGACAAACGTCCACACTCCTGAGCCTGTCCTCAAGGCCTCCCTGCTCAGTGGTCGGCCCCACCTAGCACCTGCTCTGCCCACCCACCCAGCTCTCCAGCTGGAATGGAACACCCACTTTTTTCCAAATTCGCTCGGTATACCTGCCTGCACACCTTTGCCCAGCAGTGCCCTGCCTGAAAACCCCACCCTCCATCCTCCATCTCCGTCGACTCAACTCTTTGCCGAGCCTTCAGATGCCGCTTCCTCCACTCTTGCCACTTCCGCACGCAGATTCCCACACAGACAGGCTGTCCCTGCACTGTGACCCGCCCCCATGCCTGGTCTTCCCTCTCTGCTGGCACCTCCTTTTCAACCTGGTTTTTGCTGAACGTGTCTGCTCCCCACTCCACCCCCCAACACACACACCCCCCAGGCAGGGAGCTCCCTGACAGAGAAGTTTTATCCAGTCCAAGGAGCCTCGTTCAGGAAACGGCACACCGAAGGGACTCAACCGCTATTCATTGCATCGAAATTTCACCTGTTGGGGGCCAGATGTAAGCTGGCAAGGTCCTTGCACCTGTAGGGGCTAGCAATGCTGGGATTCTCACCCACACAGTTTTCCCAGACTTGTTTGGATGGCGTTTATCAGTAGAATAAGAGCAACATTTGTAGAGCCTTTCATAGCTTACCAAGAAGTCTGTAATTATTTACTGAGATATACTGTACTGAGAACTTGTCCTTCTGCTGTGTCCTTCGCTTAGAGATTAAGAGGAACAAAGAATACATTCCTCTCGATAGACCTCCTATTCAGTGTATTATGTATAAATAGTATTGTGTGGCTAATAAAGTTGCTTCAGTTCATCAAGAGAACTGGGGTCCTCCCAACCCCGCTTTCCTGTCTTTCTTTCTTTTCTCAATTCCCACCTCCCTGCCTCAGCCCGGCTCAACCCTGTCAGGCTGGCCCTGACAGATCTGGCGCCTGAGCTAAGGGACTGAGGAACTGGGAATAAGACGGTGAGGAACTCCGTCGGGCTGGAGAGACGATGGTGAGAAACTCCTCCAGATAAAGAGTGCACTCATTAAGGTAAGGGAGGAGCAATTTTTTGATAGTCGGGAGTAAAGCATGGGACAATTAGAATCTAGAGAAAATGCTCTTTCTGGGCAAATGTTAAAGTCTATGCTTAATAGTAGAGGAACTAAGGTTAATGACAAGCAAGTAGAAAATTTTTTAAAATTCATTCAGGAGGTCTGCATTTCCTTATCGAATTTAATACGGGATTGTTTAGATCCCAGGCATGACCATAATCAACCGTCTCTTAAGCCAGAAAAAAAGGAGAAGCAGTGTGATAGCACAAAACAGGGGTCTAAAAAAGACAGTATATTAAAAAGAAATAATGTAACTTTTAAAGACAATTTAACTCCTCAAGATGAGGAGGATTTTGAGGAAGCCGCTGCTCTTTGTAATGATGATAATACAGGTATTGTTCAGGCAAAAGAGGAGGAAAAATGTTATTCTGCTGGAACTGAAGAGGGCAGTGATATAGAGGATGTGTTGGAATGCTTTTTAGAAAAATTAAAGCTTCTTGGCAAGAAAAAGAGAAGCCGCGGGGGCCGTTCCCGCCGCTCTCCGCTGCCTTGTGCAGCACCAGTTCCACTTTCCCCTCTCCAAATGGCTTTGCAGGAGGCACGAAAGTGTGGTGAGGAATTGGGCATTCATGCCTTCCCTGTTATGGAACAGGTGAACCCTCACACGGGACAGCGTGAACGTGCTTATGACCCGCTTCCTTTTAAAACCTTAAAAGAGTTAAAAACAGCCTGTGCTCAGTATGGGCCCACTTCCCCTTATACTTTAACCATCTTGGAAACTATGGCCTCAGAGGCTCTCCCACCTAATGATTGGAGAGCTATTGCCAAGGCTTGTTTATCAGGAGGGGATTATCTCTTGTGGAAATCAGAATATGATGAAAAGGCTAAGGAGCAAGCTGCTCGTAATCGAGCTGCCCAGATTAATATTTCTTATGAAATGCTGGTAGGTGAAGGAGTCTATGCTGATACCCATAATCAAATTCAATACCCCCAGGAAGCTTATGGACAGATTAATGGAGCTGGGATTAGAGCCTGGAAAGAGTTACCCACCTCTGGTCAGAAAACAGAGGAGCTCTCAAAAATTATTCTAGGGCCAGATGAAAAGTATCAGGATTTTGTCTCTCGGCTATTACAGGCTGTTGGCCGAGTAGTGGTGGATGGAGAGGCTGGCATGTTAATAGTTAAACAGTTGGCATATGAAAACGCCAACACTGCCTGCCAAGCTGCACTGCGGCCCTATCAAAGACAGGGGACTCTCTCAGATTATATCCGCATTTGTGCAGATATTGGTCCCTCATATATACAAGGAGTTGCCATTGCAGCTGCATTAAAGGGAACCACCATTGAAGGAATTCTTCAGCAACAATTTAGCACAGGGAAAAGTCCAGCATACAAGTGTTACACTTGTGGAGGAACAGGACACATGGCAAAACAGTGTCCTTCTAATAAAGGGATTAATAAAGGAATTTGCAGAGGTCCCAAACAACCTGGACTGTGCCCTAAATGTAAAAAAGGAAAACATTGGTCAAATGAGTGTAAATCTAAGACAGATATCCAGGGAAATTCTTTGCTTCGACACCAGTCGGGAAACTACCAAAAGGGGCCAGCCCAGCCACGACAAATAACAGGGGCATTGTCTATTTACCCTCCTGTCCCTGTGCCGTCTCAAGGCCAGCAGGTTGCACAGCACCCAGCCTGCCACAGAAAACAAAATAGATACAAGAGCTATTCCGAGCAACCCCCAGAAGTACCAGGCTGGACCTTGGATCCATAGGAATAAGACATTCTGTCTGCCCTGGGTGCTGCCCTTGCCTACTGAAATAAACAAAATATCATTAGATTTAAAACCTTCCCCATAGAGAAGAAATGACAATTTCCTTGCATTTCTGATACAGCTACAGCAAATGCCACCGGATCTGAAATTTAAAAATACGTCTGGGATTTCTGTACACGTGTAAAGAGAAAACTAGCTTGGAACTAAGGCGCACATTGTCTGATTTTGGACATTTAGATAGAGTTCTAAGCTGAAATCTCTTTGCAAATATACAAAATAAAACCCAAGACTGATTATTTCCTAACAAAAATAGCAAAATTTGATCCAAAGGAAAAAAGATGCTAGCTAGATTCTAGCAGCAAGATTGGCATTTCCATAATATAGAACAATTTTTAAATACTAATAAAGGGTGTTAAAAGGTTAACTTCAAGGCTGAAAAGGAAATTCAGTAAAATTGTCTCTGTTACAAAAATTTGCTAAAAAATATGCCTTAAAATAATAAATTAGATTTAAATCTCAAGAATTATTGAAATATATTAATTATAAAAATCTAAGTAGTCCAGGTAAAAGACGGCTACCCCCTCTATTTAAGGCTGGCTTCCCAAAGCAATTTCTAATAGAGGAAGGGCTAGCCTCCCTTCCCCCAACAGAGCAGGTAGGCCAAAAATTTCCAGCCAGTGACAACTTCTAAAGAGTTTCCCATCCTTAGTAGAAAGAATGTAACTAATTTGCATTTTAATGGTTACCTGTTTTCAGTCAATGGCACCCCGAGGCTTAGGAGTTAGCTAAATTGAATTAGATATTCTGAAATAACTAAATACTAAAATATTAATCTAAATTTCCCTCACAAAAAATCTAAAGGATAGAATTAAATCTATTGATTATGTCATGTATTTTCAAAGTTTATTCTTAAAAATGTTACTGATTGAGAAATGCTAGATATTTAACTTCCCAGCTAAGAGTTTAAAGTTCTGGTTAAATAAATTGGGAGAAATAATATAATTAAAATAAAATGTCAACATTTGTTTAATTGAAAAAAGAGGATAAATTCTGTTGTCCCAACCAAAAATTTTAAATACAAAGATCAGTTTTAATTTAATTGATATCTCTTAATAATTATAAAAGGTATATAATCTTTAAATTATATATACACATATATATTTAATAGTCTTTTAAGTTATATTTTAAAACTACAATCAAGAAATGACTTTGGGACATTTCATGGGCCCTGAAATGTTTTCAAAAGTTTATTCTCTCTTCTTAAAGGATTTTTTAATAAAGGCAATTTAATATACTTGGAATCACATAGAAAGCTTTATCAAATAAAAGTTAATAAATATATATTTTAAGTTTTTGCCTCTAAGAAAGGGCAAAACAAGTTATTTTATTTAAAATTTCTTAAAATACAGCAGTAGAATTTTAAGATATAATTTAAAATAACAAAAGCTCATTAATAATTTTTAATATTTTACAACAACATATTATACATTTATTCCAAACAAACTTACAAACTAATTGGCAGAAATTTAATAAGAACATGAAAGGATTTTATCCCTTCCACTGTGTGGAAGGCCCCCTGGGAAGGCACTTAAGCATTCTATATTAACCTCCATTGACTTTTTTATCAAAGGGGTCCCTCTTCCAATTGCCTACATCTGTTGCCTAAGCTCTCTGTTCATACTGAGGTTAAAGCCTCATGGTGGCTGGTACCATGGATCTGTCTCTTGCCCAATAGCGTAAGCTGGGCCCTCTCTGGAGAACAAACCTGGGTTCCCCATGATCAATGTCAGGGCCCAGCCAGCAGGCGAGGGGATCCCAAGGCAGTTACTGGGCATGGAGGCCACAGGGGCATACGCTATCAAGGAGACAGAACTGAACCTCACATCACCCTGCTTGGCCCCGGAGGATGGCTGGTTAGTCAATGACGGGTAAGACCCCTCTGGGAGGGGCGACCTAAGACAGGCACAGTCGCAGGGGGCCTCAGGGGAGAAATTGGGGGTCAACAGAGGTGGGGCAGAGATCCTCACCCCCCCAACTATGCAGGGGCTTGAACACTCGCCCCTTCTGAGGAAGGTCTCCTGCCCCCATGGCTGCTGCGCTTCCCATGCCCAGCTCAGATCGGGACCCAGATAACAGAAAGAGACTTAGTCCAGCCGAAATCGGTACCCAGATAACAGAGACTTGGCTAACAGCAACTACCCTATATTTAAATCCAGCTTAACACCAGGAATGCTCAGGGCCTTCTCAAGGATACAAAATAATCCTTTCCATTAATATTTACAGTATAAACTAAGATTGTTATTAAAATATTAAATCTAACAATAAAATAATAGTCAAGTTTTCAGATTAATTAAAACTAGCTCAAGAAGTATTAATCAAAATTTTCATTTCATAGATATATTGTTTAACATACTATAAACTTAAAGCAGTCATATTTTATACAAAAATTTAAAATTAAAAGTTATCAAGACTACACTAAAAAATTTCCAAAAACCTCCTAATATTAAAAAATAAAAAGGGGGGGATAGTGGAATAATAACCTGCTAAGTAAATGCCTTAATTGCTTTAATATTTTTACTTGAAAATTAATTTTTTTATTTGTAATGCTAACAGCAAGACACCCATAAAAAACACATATGGTGTCAAATAAGCCAAAGGAAAATCTTTTGGACAAAAATTAAAAGAATCCCAAGTCTAAATTATAGATATGATTCCTTTATTAACCTTTGGTCGAGAATACGTTTGTATATTTTCAGAAAACAACTCCAAGACCATATGGATTCCTGCAACAGAAGAGAATTATCAGGACTGCTCCAGCCACAGAATAGCAGTGGCCCCGTGAGACAACAAGAAGAGAAGCAGTCCAGAAATAAAGATGGTGAAGACGCCTTGCCATGCCAGCAGTCGGCAGCTGTGCGTCGCTGCAGGTTGCCCAGGACCAAACCAGAGAGGGTCAGACCTGCATTGCCACCATTTGTCCACCATCCAGAACTGAAATATTACTGCTGACATGTATACATAAAAAACTGTCAGACACTGAAACATGAACTTTGCCTAAAAAACAAAGAAGGGGGATCTGTTGGGGGCCAGATGTAAGCTGGCAAGGTCCTTGCACCTGTAGGGGCTAGCAATGCTGGGATTCTCACCCACACAGTTTTCCCAGACTTGTTTGGATGGCGTTTATCAGTAGAATAAGAGCAACATTTGTAGAGCCTTTCATAGCTTACCAAGAAGTCTGTAATTATTTACTGAGATATACTGTACTGAGAACTTGTCCTTCTGCTGTGTCCTTCGCTTAGAGATTAAGAGGAACAAAGAATACATTCCTCTCGATAGACCTCCTATTCAGTGTATTATGTATAAATAGTATTGTGTGGCTAATAAAGTTGCTTCAGTTCATCAAGAGAACTGGGGTCCTCCCAACCCCGCTTTCCTGTCTTTCTTTCTTTTCTCAATTCCCACCTCCCTGCCTCAGCCCGGCTCAACCCTGTCAGGCTGGCCCTGACATTCACCAACTGATCCCCAAACCCAGCAGTGCCACTTAGGCACACACCCGGAAGACATGCGTGCATATGGTCTCTAAAATCTATATCCTAGAATGTTCTGAGCAACAGTATGCAACAGCAAAAACTGGAAACAAGTTACACGTCCACAAACAGAAGAGTGGATAACAGTGTGGAATACTCCAAGCAGTGCAAATGCATGGACTGCCGCTACACACATTCCGTACCAGCCTCACAGACACCCTGGCTGAAGGAAGTGAGACAGATGAGAACGTATCTCATGATTCCAATTACATAAAGTTCTAACTCAGACTGAACTAAACGAAGGTGATAGAAGTGAGAACAGCGGCTTGCTTGGTGGGGAGGGAAATGTCAGGGAGGAGGCGAGGGAGGAACGTCTGGGGCATTGGAAATGCACAATTCCTTCAGCTGGGTGGTGGTTTTAGAAAATTGAATGGAATGATTTGAGGTAAATCACCTGACCTCTGAGGCTTTGTTTTTTTAAATGCGAAAAGGGCATAATGCCCAGCACCAATCCCTCCAGCTGCCCAAAGGCTGTATGAGAATGCACTGGGGCTGGGGGCTGGGGAGGGGGTGTCCCAAAGCCTGAGGAGGTTCTAGGAGTCCCCCCTCTTTCCCTGGACCTGGGATGGCTCCCAACATGCAAGCCAGTCTACCTAGAAATTGTTTGTTCCGGGCCGGCAGCTGGCACAACTCTGTCCTCAGATGGGCAGCTGTTTGCCTGGCAAACGACCTAGTGGCCAGAAATACAGCACAGCAGCTCCTGCTCTCTAGGACCAGTGTTACTGATGTTTAACAACTGGCAGTCAGCGGGGAGAGGTGGAAATGCCCTGGTTTGGAGTGTTTGCTAATTGCCATGGTGTAAATATTCCCACCGCAGCTGATTTCAAGCTGCCAATCTGGAACCACTGAACGTGGCGTGGGGACGACGTGTGCCCAATTGGTTCTGTGGGCAGGTGTAAACCCTAAACTGCTCCACTACACCGCTGGGTTAGTCCTCCCAGGGCACAGCCTCCCTGGCCCAGTATTGGAGGTGGGGGTCGGGGATCTGAGGATAAAACCATAAAGGGGGCTTGGACTATGATAGGGTCCTCCTTTGTGTGCCCTCAGCTTTCCCTCCAGAAAGGCCCCTTCTCTGTCCCAATCCATATTCCACTATGGGTCTAGCCTTCATCCCACAGCTGCAGCCCCACCCCCATCCCTCTCCGGATGACCCCGCCCCCATGAGAACTCTCTTACCAAACTCCTTCAGCTCCTCCGGGGCACAGAGGATTTCCAGGTTTGTGAGACCATTCTGTCTGATACTATAATGGTGGGTACATATCATCATAAATTTGCCAGACCTTTAGAATGCACAATATCAACAGTGAATCCTGTAAACTATGGACTTTGGATGATGATATGTCAATGTAGATTCATTGATTACAGCAAATGTGCCCAGCTGATGGGAGATGTTAGCAAAGGGAGAGGCTGTGAATGTGTGGGGGCAGGGGGTACATATACAGGAAATCTTCTTTTCACTCAAATTTTCTGTGAACCTAAAACTGCTAAAAAAAAAAAAAGTCTATTTTTAAAAATCAATTGACCGCATGTGTGGGTCAATTCTGGTCTCTCTATTTTGTTTCATTTATGCTTTTGTCTTGATTATGGTAGTTTTTTGGTAAGTCTTGAACATGGTAGAGTAGTCATCCAACTTTGTTCGTTTTCAAAATAGTTTTGGTTATTCTAAGTTTTTAAAATTTCCATATACATTTTAAAATCAGCCTGTCAATATTTATAAGAAAGTATGCTATACTGGGGCAGGGGGCAAAGGGCAGGGGTGGGCTAGAAGGGGCCAATGGGGGAGAAAGGGGAATATATGTAATACTTTCAACAATAAAGATTTAATTTTTAAAAAGCATGCTACAGTTCTTATTAGGATTGCAATAAATCTATAGATAATTTGGGAAGAATTAACCTCTTAACAATATTGAGTCTTCTAGTACTGAACATGTTATATCTATTTATTTAGGTCTTATTTGATTTCTTGCATCAATTTTATAGTTTTTGGCATATAAATATTACACATATTTTGTTATATTAATCTCCAGATATTTTATACTATTATAAATAATTTTAATTATGATTTTCAGATAATTACTAGTACAAAGAAATACAATTGATATTTTTTAAGATTTTTAAATTGATTTTTAGAGAGAGAGGGAGAGAGAAACATTGATCACCTGCCTCTTGCATGCCCCCCACTGGGGATATAGCCCGAAACCCAGGCATGTGCCCTGACCGGGAATCAAATTGGCAACCTTTGGTACATAGGATGATACCCAACCAACTGAGCCACACTGGCCAGGGCTGGAATTGATTTTTGTATATTGACTTTTTGTCCTGCAACCTTGCTAAATTTATATGAGTTCTAGAATTTTTTTGGCATATTCTGTTGGGATTTTATATGTAG
>NW_005873285.1:0-4925 GCF_000147115.1 Myotis lucifugus
ACAAAGGTTAGGGTGTTTCTTATCTCCATTCCAGGGAGTAAAGATTATGTAGCTTAAGTGTGATTGTTTGTAGTTAAAGTGATTAACTACCCTCCTGGCACTTAGTTAAGGGGTTGTATCCCCTCCCTAACCTCAGGGAAAAATCCCCACCTGGGGAAACAACCTTTCTCGGAGAGGTGACCTTGGTTAAAACACATGGCGCTAAAGGGAGCAAACATATTAAGAACAGTATGCTATATACGCCAGGTCCATCGAAACATATGCTGTGCAGATGTTTCTTTCCTGCAGCGACTGTGTCAAGCAGCAAGGGATGGACCGGCTTCCGGCATTCCATCGAGGCTCCAGGTGGTGCCTTTTGCCTGGGTGGCACCGTGGAGCAGCCAAATGTCCTCGTGCGCCCTCTGGAGCCCTCTTAAGAAAAGAGACAATTCTTGCAGCAAGAAAGTCAGGAATGATAGGGGGTGGAGCCTGCCAAACATGATAGGAGAGCCACCCAGTCCCCGCCAGTTTCCATGGTTTGTTTCTACCAGTTCCCTTTGTGGCAGAGCAGCAACCAGGCCTCTTTCAAGGGAGTATGCTAGGAGGGGGTATCAGCCCCTCCTTTGCTAGCAGCAGACAGGTACCAGACCCTTTCAGTACATTAGACCAGCTTCATTCCCGCCTATCTTTACAGATGTTAAGGCCCATTGTCTTCCTTCACAGGCAGGGGGAAGGGCCCATTGTCTTTGCCTTGAGGAACTGTGAGCCCCATCCTTAAATGTACAAATACCTTTTAAGTTTACCCTAGAATTCCAAAATCCCAACCCAGCACAGAATATCACATAGCAAATCAAAGTTCCCAGCAAACAAACAGATAGAGATGTTTACTAGTTAGGCGGGCCGATTCCACCTCTGGCAGAGAGCAAGCGCCCTTGGGGAAAGATCCCAGCAGCCGCTCAGGGTGCTTTGCTATCAGTAAGAGCACTCAGCCTTAAGAAATCAAGCATGTGTCTTTTTTTTTTTTCCAGACTTTCATATGTATATGAACAAACAATTATATCCAAGTATGCCGGGAGCCAGTCCATCCTTGCTGTTTCAAGGGACCTGGCATATATGGCATACTGTTCTTAATATGTTTGCTCCCCTTAGCGCTATGTGTTTTAACCAAGGTCACCTCTCCGAGAAAGGTTGTTTCCCCAGGTAGGGATTTTCCCCTGAAATTAGGGAGGGGATAAAACCCCTGAACTAAGTGCCAGGTGGGTAGTTAATCACTTTAACTACAATCATGCTTAAGCTACATAATCTTTACTCTCTAGAATGGAGATAAGAAACGCCCTAACCTTTGTAATAGAAATTGATAGGATTGGAATCAGCTGGTATAAATGTAACAAGACAACAGAAGACAGAACCTACACAGAACCTACAGACAGAACCTAGGGAGAGAACATGGCAAGAGAACCTGACTAGAACCTGGTGGCTGAACTTGGCTGAAGAACCTAGACAGAACATGGCAGGAGAACCTGGATAGAACCTGGAGAACCTGGCTAAAGAACCTGGTGACCGAACCTGTCTGGAGAACCTAGCAAGAGAACATGGACACAGAACCTGGCTGGAGATCCCGACCAGAACTTGGCTGGAGTTCCTGGCTAGAGATCCTGGCTTGGCTATGCTGATCAACTGAACGCTGTCATCATGTCATTCCTTCTTCGCCGACTCCGTCCACACCTTTGGGGATCCCTGGACCTGCTGGGGTTGGACCCCAGCACAAGTAGATATACAAATATTAAATAAATATTTACACTTACATTCTTTCAGTGAACAAGTCCTTGACCTATGTCTTATCCAGATAGAAATGGCACTAATCACAAACAAATAAACAAACAAATCCAAAACCAAAACCCAAGAAAACCAAGGCCAGAAGTACCCTCTGACGTTTCAGGGGTACCAAGGAAGGAGAAGTTAGGCCATGTCCAGTTCTTCTCACAATCCACCAGTGACCAGTCCCAGCTCACTGGCCTATCATTTATTCAACATTTTATTTTATTTTTCCATCACATCAAAGCCATGCTTTCCAGTTAGAACTCTTGGCCTTAATTTTTAGGTGTCATGTAAATAATGAACATTTCTCAGATTAGTAATACATTCAAAATTTTTAAGAGACACAGAAATTTCACTAGTTATATATATTTAAGCAATAAGGACAGATCAATTTACAGAAAGCAGTTTCTACCTGAAATAATCGTACTTTAGAAATTGGATTACTGCTATCAGTTCCTTTTAAAGACTTTGCCATAACCTTTAATTGTCTTTAGTTTAAGGAAAGCAGGGTTTTCTAGATTTAAGAGATTAGCTTAAAAATAAATTCAAGTAGCAAACACACTTCCTGACCCATCCACATTTCTGCAGCAAAACTCCGCCTTAAAACTCCACCCCTGACTAAATCAGAGGGAGGGGCCTTTGCTGTTCCAAGATGGTGGCCCCCAGGGGAGCGGCAGGCCATGCGGCCAAAATTGCGGCTGCCAAGTCACGCAGCTCAACATTGTGGCTGTCTAAACTGTTCTCTGACAGAAAAGATGATTTCTTTATTCTCACAATAAACAAGGGAAGAGCAAACCAAAATCCCTAAAAGATAGATGGTCAACATTATATTGTAAATTTCATTAACTGTTTATACCTTTTATAATTATCTTAAAGAATATTAATTAAATTTAAACTGGTTTTTGTATTAAAAATTCAGTTGAGATCTTAAAATTAATCCCCTTTTTTAATCAGACCAATGGGTAACATATTTTGACAACAAGTTATACATTAGATATTAATTTCTTCCGATTCAATTTGCACTTAAAACCTTCAGAGCCCACAAGTCAAATATTGGCAGTTTTTTGACTAACTATAAATGCAAATTAACATTAAACCATGCTTTTTTTTCTGCCTGGGGAAACTGAGAGCTTCAAATTTCCCAACGGCAAGAAAAAAGACCTTAAACTTTTAGCTGGCAAGTTAAATATTCAGTCAACCAAATATATTTAATTTTGTTCTTTAGATTTTTCATGAGGCAAATTAGAGTAAACTACTTTTTACTTCCAATGGGCTCTGAAAAACCACATTTGAGCCCTGCAAACAGATTCTGGCCTACCTGGTCTTTTCAGATGTAAATTGACCATGTTCTTTAAGATTTTGCTGCAGGCAGGAGGAGACCATCTCCTTCCTCCATCAAGAAAAGCTTTCTTAATTAACAAAGGACCATCTTTTTTTTCCCATGGAAAAATTGTTATCATGGAAATGCCAATCCTGCCGCTAGAATTTAGCTAGCATCTTTTTCTGCACATTTGCAAGGAGCTTCCAGCTTAAAATTCTATCCAAAATCGGATGGTGCGCACATTAGTTCTAAGCCAGCTTTTCTTCTCACACGTGCACAGAAATTTCAGATGCATTTACCTGGGGACGGTGTGACCTGTTTTCACAGGTCCTTACTCAGATGCCCACCTGACTGAAATCCTGTAGCCACACAAAGGAGGGGAGAAGGCAGGCCCCATCCCTCCACACTCACATACTTTCACCAGACATTCATTCAGAGTTTAAACAATCCATTCAATTTCTAACAACTTTCCAATTCCTGAGGGAGCTCTAAAGCCTCCCGCAATCTCCTTGAACTGATCAATCACAATACCCAAAGGAGCAGTCTGAGTCCATTCCATAACGTCCGTCCAGTAAGTTCACAGAAAGAAACATACAAACACAGAAAACTAAATGGGCCCGAAAATACAGCCTTCCAACTCCATGGAAGCGAAAACTGAAGCAGGAGCGAACCGCCTGTAAACCGAAAACGATGGCTGCTCGCCACCCAGTGGCTGCGCACCAACCAGCGGGTGCGACCTGCCCGTCTCAGATTGGGGTTTCTACAGACCTTCCGACTCCGCAGAAGCAATATTACACCCCTACAGATGGAGGGTCGAGGCGTCCCCCGACTCCTCCCGCCCTTGATCCCCATGTGCGTCCACGATCAATGCGGGCGAATACAGATTTCAGAAGTGAGCTCACACAGCACAGAAACAAACAGATACAAACATAAATGACACATACCGCGGTCAGCCAAGTCCTCTGAGCTGGGAGTCCCTGAATGGGGTTTGAGGATCGCGGACGAGCCCCCAAATGTTTTGCCCAGATTCCAAATTCCCCGAAGTACCACACTGGGAGCCAGTTCGATGCAAAAGCAGAAGGTCCTTTTATTTGGGGTTAGCCAACCTGACTCTGCTCCCGGCCGGCCCAGCGACCAGAACAGAGTGCCCTCGCGTGGGAAAACACCGGGTTTTAATAGGGGGGTGGAGCGAGGGGATTGTGGGCCCTGCCAATTGGCCAGGCTCAAGCCGGGTCTTGTTACACAGGATGTGGTCATATCTATGGCACGCACTTCCCTTGATTGTCATTGGTTAGTTTAAAATCCCGGGCGTGGCCAGCAGGGGCCTGGACTTCCGGGAAGAAGGCCACACATGGCCCCAACATGGAGGATACACGCAAGATGGAGGGGAGGGCATAGCCCTCGCCCTTTCACCTGGATATCTGTCTTAGATTTACACTCATTTGCCCAATGTTTTCCTTTTTTATATTTAGGGCATAGTCCAGGTGGTTTGGGACCTCTGCCATTTCCTTTATTAACCCCTTTATTAGAAGGACACCGTTTTGCCATGTGTCCTGTTCCTCCACAAGTGTAACACTTGTATGTTGGACTTTTCCCTGTGCTAAATTGTTGCTGAAGAATTCCTTCAATGGTGGTTCCCTTTAATGCAGCTGCAATGGCAACTCCTTGTATATATGAGGGACCAATATCTGCACTAATGCGGATATAATCTGAGAGAGTCCCCTTTCTTTGATAGGGCCGCAGTGCAGCTTGGCAGGCAGTGTTCGCGTTTTCATATGCCAACTGTTTAACTATTAACACCCAACTC
>NW_005873285.1:5382-16647 GCF_000147115.1 Myotis lucifugus
GAAAGCGTGAATGCCCAATTCCTCACCACACTTTCGTGCCTCTTGCAAAGCCATCTGGAGAGGGGAAAGTGGAACTGGGTGCTGCACAAGGCAGCAAAGAGCTGCGGGAACGGCCCCTGCCGCTTCTCTTTTTCTTGCCAAGAAGGTTTAATTTTTCTAAAAAGCATTCCAACACATCCTCTATATCACTGCCCTCTTCAGTTCCAGCAGAAAAACATTTTTCCTCCTCTTTTGCCTGAACAATACCTGTATTATCATCATGACAAAGAGCAGCAGCTTCCTCAAAATCCCCCTCATCTTGAGGAGTTAAATTACCTTTAAAAGTTACATTATTTCTTTTTAATATACTGTCTTTTTTAGACCGCTGTTTTGTGCTATCACGCTGTTTCTCCTTTTTTTCTGGCTTAAGAGACGGTTGATTATGGTCATGCCTGGGATCCAAACAATCCTGTATTAAATTCCATAAGGAAAATGCATCAACCGGGGTCTTACTTGGCCCAAGGGCTTTATAATGATCACGCATTTGTTCTCCAACTTTCTGCCACGTTTCTAAGTTAACGGTTCCTTCCTCAGGAAACCAAGGGCAGACCTCCTGAATGAATTTTAAAAAATTTTCTACTTGCTTGTCATTAACCTTAGTTCCTCTACTATTGAGCATAGACTTTAACATTTGCCCATAAAGAGCATTTTCTCTAGATTCTAATTGCCCCATACTTTACTCCCATGCTTTACTCCCGATTATCAAAAAATACCTAGTGATATTGATATAATTTTAAATGGTGAGTTTGAAGGTCTAAGTATCTCATCCACATTGCACACAAGAAGTTTATCTTTCAAGCCCTCCTCTTTCCTAAGGGCTCAGAACTTTTCATTGAGAAGGCAGGCAGCTCTGGAATGCCTGGGGAAGAAACAGTCTACAAAAGTCTCTGAGCCTGGGACTAACTACTGTTCTGTTTCCAGTGGGAGCACCAAGGTGGAAAGCTGGTAAGAGAAGCCTCAGGGCTGGGGAGACTAGGACAGTGAAGATGACTGGCAGGTCCAAGTCAAATAGATAGAGGATAAATGTTTCAGGAGAGAAGAGGAAAGAGACAAAGTTTCTGATAAGGGGGAGGTGTAACCCATGAGCACAGGACAAAGAGAAGAATCAGATCTGGCCAATAAGAGGAAAGGTCTTCTTCATATTCCTCCTCAGATTCATCACAGAATTGTGTAAGACTCAAATAAGAAAGAAGCTGGTTTAGAAGAAAAAGAACTATGAAATCTTAAAAAAGCACAATAAAAATCTAAATGGTTACATATAATTGTACTCTTATTGCTTCTACCACTACTGTTATCTTCCCTCTACCTACACAGAAAGCTGGTGCTAGATCTTCTGGAATGCTTTCCTCCCCTCCTATTGCTGCTGGGACTATGGGGACCAGTGTATCCACTTTATGCTTTGCCTAAGAATCTCACCAAGGCTCAGTGGTTTGAAATTCAGCATATACAACCAAGCCCTCTGCAATGCAACAAGGCAATGCATGGTGTCAATAATTATACTCAGCACTGTAAGCCTCAAAACACCTTTCTGCAGACTCCTTCCAGAATGTGGCTGCTGCCTTGGAGCTGCCCAAGACTATCTGCAAGAATGGCCTGAACAATTGCCACCAGAGCCCAAAGCCTGTTAACCTGACTGACTGCAATCTCACTGCAGAGAAATATCCTAACTGCCACCAGAAAGATGCTGCCCCGTACAAGTTCTTCATTATTGCCTGTGAGCCCACTCAGAAGAGAGACCCTCCCTATCATTTGGTTCCTCTTCACTTAGATAAGGTTGTTTAAAGTTCTTATTTTGCCTCTCACTTGGTACAGGTTCCTTTATGCTCTCTCCTGCCTTTTCTTTGTTGATTCCCTAGTTCCCATAGAAGAAAAAAGGAAAGTATTGGGAGAATTAGAGTGTCAAGGACACCAGATCAGAGTTGAGACAAAAAGAAACAGGATTCTTTTCTGCTTTGGAGCTCTGTGTGTTTCAAAGGAAGGCAACAGAAAGAGGGCAAAGAAGTGTCCTGACCTCCATATTTTTTACCTGGGAACTTCTGCCAAGCTTTGTTATGCTGCATTAACAGCAATAAAACACTTTCTGCTGCATTCCAATGAGTGAGTATGAGTGAGAACCCTTTTGTTATCAGAAGAGGACTGACACCAAAACAGGTCGGTCCCAGCACCCTTTGGAAATAGGCACTTCCGTGGTGTCAGGCGGAAAAAATTTCAGGACACTCACATAGGAGGAGTTCAGTGATAGTGGCAAGATTTGTTTATTTGTTTACTTAGTTATTTATTTAAATTTGTCTTTAATACTGAAAGTATTACAGCTGTCCCATTTATTTATTTCCCACACCTACCCTTCCTAGGCCTTCACTGAGGAGGTTAAAAGGCTAATTCCAATGTAACCCTGATATTTGGTAGTGGTGGTGGTGGGGGTGGTGGCTAGTAACCTGAATCTGTGCCAGCAAACCCAGTGTACATTCTTGATAACCTATAATTAAGTCACTACCTCTTTCCCAGAAACTGGTCTTGCAGAACCTGTTATATAAATACAGTGGCCATAAAACTGTGAAGAGTGCACTGCCCCGAGGGGGGTTATTAACACTGGAACCAGGCCAGACCATCAGATATGGCCTGGAGACCCCCAACACCTGAGGGCCTTCTTGAGAAGCCTGTAAAAAGGACCAGAAGCATAATCCATTATTTGCAGGACAAAGACCCCAGAAAGATATGAAAGAGAAACTCCCTGCGTGTTATTTTACTCAGACTTGGGAAGTTATTCCTCTGAGTCCGCCAGTGAAGTAAACAATGTCACTCCTTTTCTCAAAAAGCATTGCTTGGTATTTCTCTGGTCTTCTGCAACATCACCACTCTATTGTCTGTGTCCATGGGCAATGCATACATGTTCCCTGGTTAATCACTCCCTACCATCCCCCCAACCCAAGCCTTGCCTCTGAAATTTGTCAGACTCTTCCATCCTTCTATGTCTCTGGATCTATTTTGCTTATTAGTTTATTTTGTTCATTAGATTGTTACAGAAGAGCAAAGAAATATCAAGCACGCTTCCTAGAGAAAGGTAGGGACCCCGTTTATTAACACTAGTGGACTCCGGGAATAACTTCCAAATCAGAGTGAAGTAACATGCAGAGGTTCCTCTTTTTATAACCTTCTGGGGCCTTTTCTTGCAGATATGGTTCTGCTCCCTTTCATGGGCTTACAGGAAGGCCCCCAGGTGTTGATGATCTGTCCTGGGGCCAGTGATAATGACCTTCTCCCCCCCCCCCGCCCCCCCAACCAGGGCAGTGCATTGTTCACAGTTTTTATGGCCTGACATGCCTTGCAAGACCAGTTTCCTCCTCATTCCCTGCCTCCCCGCCCCCCCTTGTCCCACAAGATTCTTTTAGGCTTGTGGAGCAACGACCATGGGATGTTATGGTGAACAGGGGTGACGACCGCTCTTAGCTACTTCCTGCTGGAAAGGGACAATGACCAAGGGGTTAGCATCCCGCTTCTTCCTCTCAGAGGGGTTTGTAGGAAGTTCATCTGGTTGCAGGCAGGCAGAGGTAAGCAGTGGTCCCACACACATAGGATGTTCCTGCAGGGGGCACCAGGGGTAGGTGGTGTTTTCAGCCTTGGGGGTAGAGTTGCATAGTTCATCTGGGAGGTGACCTGTTGGATGTTGGCCCTGTGTACTGCTGAAACAAATAGGAGCCACATTAGTTAGCTGCACATTGGCCTTGGCAGGTCCTATCCAATACAATTTAACACCCCCCCCCCCCAAGTGTATTTAGTAGTAGAGTCGTAACATGCCACCAGCTGATAAGTATAGCTAACAAAAATCTGGCTTGATTGGGTTTTCTCTTGGACTACCAGGTATAGCATATCTGGGTAGTGAGTTTCTAAGCAAGGAGAAAAGGATGGCATGACAAGGTGTAATCCAACAATTTATGATAAGGCCTTTGTTTCCTTGCTGTGTGGGGAGCAGTAATTTTATGGTGCTTCTGTGTCCCAGCAAGAGCAGATGAGTTCTCCTCCTGGTACTAGTCTCGGATTCCACTGGCACTCATAAAAAGACAAAATGAGAATTATTATAAAGTTAAAACCAATGATTATCCAGAATTACCAGAGCATATTACCTTTAGGAGGAGATAAGAAAGAAAGATTAGTGTTAGGGAGAATTCAGCAGGGTGTTATCTGAATTCCTTGGAGCAGGTTGCTTGGCCAGGTCTGCTATCTTCTTGAGGGTGATCCGCAGTGGGTGTTTCTGGTCAGAGGTCACCTTCTACTCAGGCTGGGCTTCACTCCACTGGTGGGCTGCCTTCACCCGGGAGTGGTGGATCCAGGTGTTCAGTCCTGCAACCTTAATATGTTTAGTATGACTGGATAGGGTCCCTTCCAGGTAGGCTTGAGGGGCTCCTTTTTCCAATCCTTTACCCAAACCTGGTCTCCAGGTTTATAAGGATGTACAGCTGTTGCTAGAGAGATGGGTAGTCAGTCAATAACCCACCTGTGGACCTCAAAGACAGTTTTTCCAAGTCCTTGTAGTTGTTTCTGGATTTCTAATTTTTCTATTTCCCCCAAATCTCCCTTTGGCCGAATTCTACCTTATAGAATTTCAAAGGGAGAGAAACCTACCCTGGCCCTTGGGGCACAACATACCTGCAGGAGTACAAGAGGCAAGATATCTGTCCAGGGTAAGGTTGTCTCTTGGCATAGCTTAGCCATAGCCTGCTTGACAGTCTGGTTCATGCACTTTACTTTCCCTTAACTCTGAGGCCGGTAGATTCCATTTAATTCCTAAAGCCTTGTCTACCTGTTGTACTATTTCTGCTACAAAGGCTGAGCCATTATCGGATCCTATGGTCAGAGGCATTCCATACTGTGGAATTATATCCTTCAGCAATGCCTTAGTGACTTCTCTCACCTTTTCAGTGTGAGTGGGACATACCTCGACCCAACCTCAAAAGGTGAAAACAAAGACTAGCAGGTATTTATTCCCTCTGCTAGGCCCTATTTCTGTAAAATCTACTTCTAAGTCCTCAAAAGGAGTTTGCCCACAGAGCTGGACTCCTATCGGTCCCATAAGACCCTGTTTAGCATTGTTCTGAGCACAGAGGAGGCAACGCTGAGAGACTGAGGCACACAAGGAGGATAGACGGGCAATTAGGTAGTACCTACCTAACAAAGCTTCTAGGGCAGCCTTTCCTAACTGAGTTCATGCTGCTGGAGGACTACCTTATGGGCTAACTGTTCTGGGACATAGGCCCTACGATCTGGGAGTATCCACCAGCCTTCCATTCTTCTCTTGCCCCCTTCTTTCTGGGCCCATTTCTCTTCCTGAGGAGTGTATTTTGGAGGTTCAGGTAATTCGGGGGCCAACATGATCCTTGATGGTGCTGTTTGTTCTTTAGCAGCCAGCTTGACTGTAGAGTCAGCAAGCTGGTTTCCTTCTGATACTGAGTCATTCCAGCATTAGTCAGCCATTGCTGCCCCCTTTCTTCCATCAGGGTGAAAATAGCATGAGGTACTTTTACATTTAAGTTTTGTCCTAAGGTAAGCTTATTTGATTCCTTGACTAATAATGCCGTGGCTGCAAGGGCCCTGAGGCATGGGGGGCCACCCAGAGGCAACTGGGTCAATCAGCTTTGAGAGATAGGCTACTGGTCTTTGCCAGGGTCCAAACTCCTGGGTTAGAACTCCTAGGGCTACCCCGCTGTTCTCGTGAACAAAAAGATTAAAGTCTCGGGTCACATCTGGTAGCCCTAGTGCCGGGGCCTCAGTGAGCTTTGCCTTTATGGTGATGAAGGCTTTCTTGTGTTTGGGACCCCAGCCGATGGGTGCCTTCTCTTCCCCTTTTAAAGCTTCATAAAGAGACTTGGCCAGGTCTGAAAACCCTGGGATCCAAATTCGACAGAATCCTGCCGCTCCCAGGAATTCTTGAATCTGCCACTGAGTACAAGGACTGGGATGGCACATACTGCCTGCTTCCTTTCAGTCCCTAGCCTTCGTTTCCCTTGGGTGACTCTGAAGCCTAGATACTTGACTTCTTTCTGACAAATCTGTGCCTTTTTCTTAGACACCCAATAACCTGTTTCAGTTAGTAATCTCAGAAGGCTCGTGTTCCCTCTCAGCACTGAGCTTGTGTGGAGCTAGCCAGTAGCGGGTCGTCTACATACTGGAGTAGAACACACCCCAAGTCCTGTAATAGGAATTTAGACAGAACAGATGCTAGTGCTCCACTAAAAAGAATAGGGGAGTTCTTGAACCCTTGTGGCAGTCTGGTCCAGGTGAACTGCTCCTTGGCCCCTGTAGTTGGGTTTTCCCATTGGAAAGCGAAGAGAGGCTGACTGGAAGGCACTAATCGAAGACAGAAAAAGGCATCTTTCAGATCTAGGCATGTACACCATTCCGCCTCTGATGGGACAAGTCCCAGAAGAGTGTAGGGGTTCGGCAGTGTTGAGTGCAGGGTTATAACAGCCTCATTAACAGCCCATAGATCCTGTATGGGAAAGTAGTCATTAGTGGCAGGTTTTTTTCACAGGCAATTGAGGTGTGTTCCATGGAGACCTGCATCGTTTAACAAGTCCCCACTGAAGCAGCCGGTCTAAGTAGACCTGGATTCCTAGGCGTGCTTCCCTAGAATTGGATATTGGTGGATTTTAACAGGCTGTGCCCCAGGCTTTAAGTCGATCAGTACCAGGGTGTGATCCTTAGCCAGGCCTGGAGGATTCCCTTCTGCCCAGACCAGTGGGAATTCTTTCTCTAATTCAGGTTCTAATGGTGAGGCCTTTGACTGGGGGGTATAAAGTCTCCATTCTTCCTCCCTCGGCACTGCTAAGGACAGGATCATTGGGGAGGTCTCTTCACCTAGGTCCGTGGTTGGCAAACTGTGGCTCGCAAGCCACATGCGGCTCTTTGTCCCTTTGAGTGTGGCTCTTCCACAAAATACCAAGTGCGGGCATGCGTATAGTAGGGTTAAAACTTCGTGGCCCATGCACAGAAGTCGGTTTTCAGCCTGGGCAAGTCTATTTTGAAGAAGTACTATTGATATTTGGCTCTGTTGACTAATGAGTTTGCCGACCACTGACCTAGGTGAAGCTGTGCTGAGCCATCTGGAGCAAAAGTGGTTTCTGCTCCCATTTTGACTAAAAGGTCTCTGCCCATTAGAGGGGCCAGTCAATCTGGCAAGTACAGAAATTCATGAACCACCTGGTGGCCACCTAACTGACATTGGCGGGTGCAGCAGAATGGTCTGCAGCTGTGGTCCCTGGTAGCTCCAATAATGGTGACTTCCTGTCCTGAGAGGGGAGCTACCTTCTGAGTAACTACCGAGTGCTCTGCCCCTGTATCAACCATAAAGTTCACAGTCTGGCCCCGATTTTCATTTCGACCATCGGCTCATGGGTGCCCAGTTGGAAAGAGCCCAGTCTGTCCTAGTCAGAGTCAGCTGTTGCCAGTCTGATGAGGTCTGCCTCAGGCAGCTCTGGCTGATAGTGGCTGGGTGGTTTGGATGGCCTTTCCAGCTTCTTCTGGCCTGCTTCTGCCCTGCCTGCCTCTTCACTCCTGCTACTAAAACCTTACTCTGTCCCTTCTTACACACGCAGAACCAGACTCAAGGCGGCAAGGTTTGAGCAATTTTTAACTAGCTGTCTATATAAGGGAACTGATATGGGTGACCTGGGTCTCCTGTGATAATTCTGTGAACATTCCTGATCGTGGGGACATCCACTGTGCCCTCTGGTGGCCATCCTACTCCAAAAGATGGACAGTCTATTTCACACATCCTTTTTAACTCCCAGGGGACTAGTTTTACTCCATAGTCCCCAACAAACCCCTTTTTAAAAACTCCTTAACATACATTCTAAGTCAGTTATATTTGAGGAGGAGATATTACCCATGTTTTAGGGAGGGACCAGGTTGCCTCCTCTTTAAAAAAAAAAAACTTGAATAAAAGAACTAATCAAAATAAGGCTTATTTTCTAACTTCATTTGTTCTTTGGTGTGACAACAAATGACACTAATCAGATTTACATAAACTATTTAACCTCTGTTTAGGGAGGGAAATGCAAATCATTTACTCCCAAGTGTCCTTGGCTTAGGGAAGACAAGATTTAAGGATTTAGGGAAGACAGGATTTCTGATCAGTTTCCCTATTCTACTTGTCCCAGCTTACTGGCCTGTCATCCATTCAACTTTCAACATTTCTCTTTACCTTCCTTCATTACACCAAAGCCATATTTTCCAGTTAGTTAGAACTCTTAGCCTCAAGTTTTAGGTGACATGTAAATAATTAACATTCCTCAAATTAGCAATACATTCATATTTTTCAAGAGACACAAACAGAAATTTCACTAGCTAAACAATTTTAAACAAACAACAAAGACACATATTTAAACAATAAAGACAGATAACATTCCCCATTAAAAACTTTAAATCACCATGGAAACTCAGGAGAGGTTTAGAAGGGTTTTTTTAAAAAAACAACAACCAGAAACAAACATAAAAACACTTTTACAACAGCATGTGCCACATTTACACCACAGAATACCACCAAGTCAGTTTCAAGTGTGCAGAGATACAGAACAAGCCCTTGAACAGAGGCAGTAGAAAACTGCCTAGGAACACTTCTCTCCTACCTTTTTTTAAAAGACAGGCCAGACTCAAACCCTTAGCCAGTCCGAGTTTTGATTTCCCTCCCAGAAGTCCCAGACACCGTGAATACCATCTAGAAGCCATTCCTCCAGATATAGGACAAGTCTCTAGTACACAAACACAGACAGAAATCCTCACTAAGTGGGCTGATTCCTCCCGTGACAGAGGCAAACGTCTTCGAGAAAACCAACTCAACAGTGCTGCCCGAGACCTTTGCAGATCACCATGGGTTCAGCCTTCAGCAAATCAAACGTTTTAACCAGATGAGCGAACAGAAAATCAAAATAGCTTTCGCTTTCACACAGACCAGTTAATCAGCAAACATCCATACTCACACTCTCTCAGACTAGTCCAGACTGGAGCTGAGCAGATAATGCCCAACTCCCCAGATGGGCATGGGGGCACTCCTGGCACCCACGTCCCAGAACAGAATTCCTGACCAACGTCTCGGTGAGAACCTACTGGAGGAGTTAAGGCTGTGTCCAGCCCCACTTCTCGGTAGCAAATTGGCTAGTCCCACATAAACAAACAGAAGAGTGAAAATCTGAATTCACTCATCTCTGGAGTCCTGATTCCTGAACTAACAAAGTCCTATGACTTCTGTGGAGGTGATTAAGCTCCCCCTTCCACTCATTAGGAGTGGGTCTGACTGACTGGGGCCCCTACATTACAGATTCTGTCGACAGGTCCAGAGGTGTGCGTCCACTTTCTCCAGATGCTGACTGGGTCCTAAGCTGAGGTCCGGGAGCACCTGGAGTTCCCCCCGGTTCAATTCTGCTAAAATCAGCAGCGCACACCTTCCGGAGGCCTGTCCCATGCCCCCGGGCCCCAAACCCCGTCCACTCACCAGAGGCAAGAGCCAAACGCAGTTAGCTTCCCGGTTCAGGGAACCATATGTTACAGAAGAGCAAAGAAATACCAAGCACACTTCCTAGAGAAAGGGAGGGACCCCATTTATTAATACTAGTGGACTCTGGGAATAATTTCCATATTAGAGTGAAGTAACACACAGAGGTTCCACTTTTTATAACCTTCTGGGGTCTTTTCTTGCAGTTATGGTTCCTCCCCCTTTTGTGGGCTTACAGGAAGGCCCCCAGGTGTTGATGATCTGTCCTGGGGCCAGCAATAATGACCATCCCCCAGGGCAGTGCATTGTTCACAGTTTTTAATGGCCTGACACGCCTTGGAAGACCAGTTTCCTCTTCAAGATCAGTGACAAGATTTATTAGAGTGACAAGTGACTGTAAGCTTTCAGAGAGGCAGAGAGAACAGGCAGGCTATAGGGTAGTGGCTGCCTGAACTCAGAAAAGGAAGTTGTAGAAGCAAAATGACAGTCCTCTGCTCTGTTTGCTGCTCCCCTACTTATGAGTCTTGCCAGGACCCTTAGAGTTTAGAAGAAAAGAAGGCAAAAGTTACGTGCCCAAGGAAAGGAAGGGCAGGGGCGTTCTCCAAGGAGGACACAAACTGTGCTCTTTGCCTAGTTTCCATATATTCCCTTGGGTTCAGGAAAGCCGGGCTTTCTTTTGGACCACCGAACCCCTTTCCTGACTTTTCCAGGCTGTGTTTGTGTCCTCCCCTTATCCACTGTCTTTTTCGGATTCTCTGGGGCCTGTGCCCTTCCCCAATCCTATCCTTTCCCGGACTTTCCCAGGCTAATGCCCACCCCCTTGTATGGTCACCATTTTGGCTCCTACTGCACATGCCTCACAGTTCAACTTCATCCCTTGTTTTCTACTTGGCATGCACTATGTAAAAGGAATTCCCCCTTATTGTTTTCTCCCTCCCTGCCTCTCTATTAATCCAGCAAAATGATGCCAGCTACCCTTTGTGGTGGCTGTAAAGCTCTCTTTCCTGCCTGGTCAGCTAGGCAGGATGTTCTGGTCTGTTTCTAGGAACAATGCCAATTACTCCCAAGGGTGACTGTTCCATTCATCCCCTTCTCTTTTGTTACTATCTAACTAACTGCATGCTCTAATACTTTCACACCATTTTCAGCCTAGAGAGAGCTAAGCTTGCATTTGTCATTTTTCCAAGGAGAACAATGTTAGCTCTACGTGTAAGGGGAAAAATATTTTTTTCTCTATTCTTCTAGGTTCTTGGTTGAGAATGGTCTGTAATAAAAAGACAGTTTAATAAGAGGAAACAATTTTAATTACATAAGTACATATGGAAGCCCCACCAAAAATATGTGACTCAAAAGGTGGCAGAGGATTGAGCCTTATACACCATCCTGAACTAAGAAATTGGGTAGGGGTCTGGGACTTCAAAAGGGTAGAAGATAGTTCACAGGAAGGTGAGAAGAGTAAGAGTTTGGGAGACAAAGGTTGCTGTGCAATGTAGGTAATTCTCTCAGATGAAAAAGTGATCTCTGGTAAGAGCTTTTTGCTGGAACAGGCCCCCTTTCTGAGGTAAATTTCCCTTATAAAAGGGCATCTTCCACTCTGTTTTCAGAGCTTCTGTGTGTGAAGTTCCTCAAAGTAATAAGCTGAAAATAATTTTTATGCCAAAGAGGCATGTTGTGGGGTGTCATATTCTGCTCCCTTTCACAGAGGGAGTTTCAGTTTCTTGGTCAACTTCTAGAGTTATTGG
>NW_005873285.1:18497-21321 GCF_000147115.1 Myotis lucifugus
CCTTTAATCAAACAATTCAATTCATTCTTGTTATCTATACATTAAAAGGATTGAAGAAATATGTACTATAGAAGTTGTGAATTGTTAAAAATATTAAAGAAAATAAAATATTCCTTTAAAATAGCAAAATTAAGTGTGAGATATACATTCTATTTCATCTTTTTCTGTGTCCTTAAAAATCACTGCAAATATTTTTCCAAGAAAAAATTAAAAACAAAACAATGAGTGCCATCTTTTAGATACTTCACCAATACCTAATCCTCCTCTCTCTTCTCCAACTTCTCCCTCCTCCCACAGTTGTAATCACTTTTTGTTTCTAATAAGGGAGGGAGTAACAATGAGGGTAACTGGGACAATCTTATGCCCAAACTCTTAGAAGGTTTTAGTTTTAGAAAAATGGACTAGACTGAGATGGAGACTCTCCCAGATGTGTGTGTGTGTGTGTGTGTGTGTGTGTGTGTGTGTGTGTGTGTTTCTACATGCAATTATGTATTATGGGAGAGTCAAAATAATTGACCAAATTAGAAGTTCATTTAGCTGCATCCATAAATCAGCCTAAATAACCTAACATACATTATAGAATAATCCCAAAAGTAGGAAAAGCTTAGGAACAAATTCAGCAAATGTTCCAGCAGCTCTCAACTAAGTTAACCAGATTTACAGTTCTCACCTTCTGGCAGGAAAACAATCACATTAACAGTAACCTGAATGGAGACAGCTTCAGGAAGCCAGGTAGTTGCAACTGAATTTTATTGAAAGAAGCAGTAAAGTAGTTCACATGAGACCCAACTCACAACCACCCCTCACCCCCCAAACCATGCAGGCATAAGTCTCAGGCCAGGGAAACAATTTAGTGTTGGATAGGAGCCCTAACTTGAGTCATTTCCCTCAGTGCTAGCAAGGAGGAGGGGGAGACAGGTGACACAATGAAGTGGGGCATCTCACTGCTCTGTTCTCAGGTGGCGACCTCTACTGAAGCATCAAAGTGGACGGGCACGTATGGGTTTCCTGCACAGGCCACGATGATGTGCCTCTCTTTGTGGCTGTTTCGGTAATCACAGTTGGGGTACTGGGAGCCATTCGTCTCACGACAGTCCGTGATCTTCATTCTGGAGCTGCTCTTGTGGCAGTTGGGCTGCCCATGCTTGCAGGGGGTGTTTCCCTGGAGGCAAATGGCCTGGACATCTGCCAGAGGCTTGTGAATGAAGGTGTTCACTGGCTTGCACCGTCCCTCTGTCATATTCCGGCGCCTCATCATTTGGTTGCAGTAGTTGGAGTTGTTGCTGGGGCCGCCTGGGTCCATGTGTCGTCTCTGGAACTTCATGGCTGGTGATTCCTTGACCAGGGAAGGCTGGACCCACCCCAGCACTAACAGCACCAGGACTAGCAGTGGGAACAGGATGAGGGACTTCTCCTGAGCCATGGTGGCCTCAGTCCCCTGGAGGAGCCTAGCTGGTGAAGGGAGAGAGGAGGAAAAGCATCACTTTAGAAGAGAACCCCAGGTGCCACTTGTGGTCTCCCTGGCTTACAGTCTCCCTTCAGGTCAGCCAGAAAGACACCCTTCTTCCTGCAAGATTTTCCAAGTGATGCGACACTAACATGTACTCACCTCCAAAAGCATTTGACCTCTACTAGTGACAGAGAGGTGGGTCTTCCCCTCTAGGTGGTGACCTCCAAAGTGACCTAAAATCCCAGGGGTCCTATTTTTGAATACTGGAGTTTTTTTTTTAAATCTAAAAAACTTAAAAAAATATTATTTTTATTGATTTCAGGGAGAAGGGGAGAGGGATATATAGAAACATCAATGATGAGAGAGAATCATTGACCAGCTGCCTCCTGCACACCCCATACTGGGGATCAAGCCCATAACCTGAGTGCACAACCCTGGATGTGACCGTGACTGGAATCGAACCCAGAATCCTTCAGTCCGCAGGCGGATGCTTTATCCACTGAGCCAAACTAGCTAGGGCTAAAATACATTTGTACTCAGTGTTCTAGTGGGTCAATAGAAGATCTTTTTGTGTAAACCATGAGCCAAATTGTATCCCGGTTACTGTCATGACATACAGGGTCATGGCAGACAGAGCTCCATTGTCTTACAACACTAGGGAAACTCAACCGAGTGCCTGACACTGGCATCATAAAGGGGTGCCATTGTATTCCAAAGAGAGATGTTTGCCACCCCCCACCTGGGCTGCTCCTTCTCCAGCCCCATGTGTTCTCTGCAGCCAGAATGCTCACTCCCATCCCAGCTCTGCCCCCAGCTACATTTGCCTAGCCCAAGCTTAGGTTTTAGCCTTGCCCACCTGCCTCTCTCCTCTCCAGACCTCAAGCAGAAGCTACTCCAAGACCACCTCTTGGGCCTCTTACCTGGGATTCTAGCTTGGATTCCAGGCAAGCACAAGTGGAAGGCCAGTTTCTGCAGTCACTGGATCCCTGGGGAGTGGCTCTGATGTAGATTGCAAAGGGGCTTGGCTTCCAAGGTGAAAAGGGTGGGAGGAGCATTTGGGTTTCAGTCCAGAGGAAAACAAAGGCACCCTGAGGAATGAGTCTGCCTGTAGGGAGTCTTCCTTGCCATGGGAATCTCATCTCCCTGCTGGTTCACAGGGATATCAGGGAAAGTCACTAAGGCCCTGATGCTCAAACCCCAACCAAGTCTTTGTTATCTCTTTGGAGGCCATTTCACCAAACAGCCCTTGGAAGTTAGCAAAGGGCACATAATATGTAATCAAGAGGGGGGAGGGGGGAAGGGAGGTCCTCTTTCTCTCTCTAGGAGTCCTGGAGTGGTTTTGACCAGAATTACCAATCTCCTAACAGCAGCTCT
>NW_005873285.1:21421-28817 GCF_000147115.1 Myotis lucifugus
AATTTTTATCTTCAGTGGCCTCTCATCCTGTAGGTCAGAGTTAAGTAGAGAAACTGAAGATAAATCAAAACCCAAATTCTCTTTCAGAGAAAAAATAGAGAGCATCAAGTTTCTTAGCAGCAGAATTCCCTCCTAGGTAGAGATCCTTTTTTGTTGTGACAATTTTGGTACTGTTTGAGTGAGAAATAGCAAAATTCCCTCCATGCTCTAGATTAATTATTCTTTCTAGGAAAATTATTTTGTTGAGCTAATATCAATCTCCAACAGCTTGAAATAAAAATTTCCATTGTTTTCCATTGAACGGTATGGTTTGTATGCACTTTCTTTTAGAATGTCCTGTTTTTCATTAAAATAACTTCTTTACCACTCAATGTGTTCCACTTCCTATTTAACACTCAGATAGGGGCTTTTGGAAAGGCCATGAACTTGACCTTGAGGCCAGTTCACAACAGACATTCCCTCTTGCTTAGACCACATTCCACTTGCTAAGACCATTATCTCTAATCTCCGGACCTTCCTAGGATCCGGACCACCCAGAGAATTCTCTGCCCAGAAAAAGCCCACCTAGAGTCCTTTAAAATCTCTGACTCCCTGTCCCTGAGTGCTGGCACCATTTGGGGGCTCAGTCCATCTGGTATCCAGATGACCTAATAATTTTATAATCTAGTGGTTCTCAACCTTCCTAATACCGCAACCCTTTAATACAGTTCCTCGTGTTGTGGTGACCCCCAATTTCATTGTTACAAATTGAACATAATTAAAGCATAGTGATTAATCACAAAAACAATATGTAATTATATATGTGTTTTCTGATGGTCTTAGGTGACCCCTGTGAAAGGGTCATTCGACCTCCAAAAGGGTCTCGACCCACTGTTAGAATCCCTTACCACATTGGCTCCATGTGTTCCTCCTTTGGCGACCCTAACAGGCCACCGGTCACCAGCTCCATGAAGTAGTGAACTGGTCTTTGTTTTGGAAAGTACTGCAGGTATTTATCCAGAAATTATGTTCATTACATTCTGAACCATCATCAAAACCTGCTTCGTTGTTAATTGGCAACTCCCACAGTTTCCCCTCTTTAATCCACTGGCTCATCTTTTCAAAACCATTCCAAAAGGGCTGTTCACTTACTGAAGCTAACTGCTTAGAAATTCCACATCCCAACATGAAGGTGTGTTATGCCCAGATTTCAGGATCCCCAAGAAACCACATCAGGGAGCCAGCCAGTCCGATGCAAAAGCATAAGAGTCTTTATTCGAGCTAGCTCGGCTCCCCTACCTTGCCGACGCAGCGACAGGAAGCAGAGAGAGAGATAACTCTGTGTGGAGACGGGTTATATAGGGGGAGTTGGAGGAAGGGGAGGAGAAAGGACTGTGCTCTGCCGATTGGCCAGGGACAAGTCTGTGTCTTGTTCCTGGGTGTGGCTAGCAGAGGCTTAGACTTCCGGGAAGAAGCTCCTTCCCAAACACGTGGCCAAGGTAAGATGGAGCACTTACCCTGGGGCAAGGTGGAGGGCGTAGCCCTTACCCTGGGGCAAGGTGGAGGGCCTAGCCCTCACCCTTTCAGGTGCTGTTTCTGGTGCCTCTTCAGTAACTGCCTTAACATAAAAAAAACATTAAGTTTCTTCCCCTTGAATATATTTTTCCTAAAAGAGCTGACAGACTCACTGGCTCTGAACTGCAGAGACATTCAAGGAGGAACTGGCTTCAGGGTGAGCTCTGTCCATGCTCTGGATTGAGCCTGCTTCAGTCCAAAATGTAGTTTAGCACCTTAAGAGCTGAGCAAGTTACACAACTTGACTTATTTCCCTGCTCCTCAGTTTCCTGGTCTCTAAAATGGGGATAATAATATGTACTATTTAGATTTGTTATTATGCTGAAATAAGGTCAGATGTACAAAGCGCTTCAAGTAGTGCTTAGAAAGCATCTATCAATGGTAGGTCAGTGATTGTTCATAGGAAGTGGTGTTGAGGTTCTGTGCAAAGGAAACTGTTTAAATAACATTGAATGATCTCTGAATTGCTTTTTATAGGGGGTGGAGTCAAGTAATAGGCAGACCTTGGTTTTGCTAAAAACCTGAGCTTAAAATAGCAGGCAATTTTGAAATCCTGGAGAGAAGAGGAAAGAGGTAGAAGAGAGAAGAAAAGGACCTTGGTAGAAAGAACAGATCTTTTAAATCAAATTTCAAAATGTATTGCCCTGTGATAGCCAAAACATCTTTAGTCAAGTCAACATTGTTTGCTCAAGTGTAGGAGTTTGGAAGTAGCAGTGGGTCTAAGGAAGCCATGACATAGCATGAGTTTTTAGTTTCATGTTTCTGTATTCACCCAACACCTCACCCTCCACTCATGTTTTGTTTGTTTTAGTCCTTAGATAGTACTCTTTCATCTTGAGTGGTGTTGGGAGGAAAAATTTTTATACCCATTTAGGCTTGTGCTTGGGGGCCTGTGAATTAGCTGATGAAAGCCAGATTAACAGGAGAGACTAGACAAAGTTTATTCACGTGCAGATGAAGAAGCACAAAAGGGTGGAAAGAGGATGAACTGGAGTGTTCAAGGCAGGCTCCCAAGACCACAGGACATTATGAAGCCACATCAGTGACTGGCTTGATCCCAGGTGCAGGTGGGAAAGTGAAGGGAAGTACATTTTTGTCCCTTCCATAGATGCCTGGAAATTAATCTCTGAAATCCTCCTAGAGACAAGGATGAAAAGGGTAAAATGCTTTCCAGGCTGTGCAGGTTATCATTTCTGTTGATGATTCCCATTTTATTACACTTCTCATTTCTCTTTCCAAGCCCATTTCACTTCCATCCATCCAACAGTGTGAACTGGGAAAGAAAGGGGTTCCAATATCTGAGCCCTCGTTTGAAGCCAACCAGGTACAGGTTGTACTTTCCCAGAGGGCGGCTCTGACCTGTGTGTGAGCCCACCAGGTGCAGTCAATAGCCTGGTCTCTAGAACACACAGAGAAGGGCCCAGTCTCCTCCCTCTCACCCTATGCCTCCCGATACTATCAGTTTTCCTCAGCCCCAAGGACAGAGTGCATCTTCCCTATGTCCTTTCCTGCCCCGAGTGCCATCCTGGGTCTTCTTAATGGAGGTCAGATATTGCTCAAGGTGTCTGAGGGAATACAGAGACTTGGGAGAAGACCTAATTACCTTCCAGCCTACGTAGTGCAGTGGTCTTCTTGGTTCCACCCATTTTAGAAGAGTCTCCCTGCCCTTCCCTTGTAGGGCGAGCATGAGTAACTCCATTCCTTATTTAAGGGTAACCCACTTGTGCCAGTGTGAAGCCACAGCCCATGTGGCCTCGGGTCTAAGACTTGGACAAAGGGCTAAAAGGGCAAATTAATTACACAAGACAAGAAATATAAATTTGGAAATTATTGGAGGAAACCAGTTGTGAACTTGGTACAAAGGACCAAGTTCCACTGAATCTCCATTCCCATCTGATTTTTATTTACTAGAGTACACAATTGCCTTTTAGGAATGCAAACAGACATATCAAAAGTGATGTTTAGTAAACAATAAGATTATCAGGTTGGGGGAGTTTGCTTTAGGCCATTGAGTCAGCAGCAGGTAATTAAATGCAGATATTCAGTCCTGTGAATATCAAAAGCCCCATTCAGCCTTCTGACCTGACTTCTCACATTTATATTAATTACTGTTGATCTTGGCTCCCAGCATGACATCTCTTCTGATAACTTATCACAGTGGCATTAATTATTTGGATTTTGAGTGAAAGAAAACAGTTGATAGCCCTGGCCTGGTGGTTCAGTTGGTTAGAACATCATCCCATGCACCAAAAGATTACAGGTTCAATGCCTGCTAGGGTACATACTGAGGTTGTGGGTTCTTTTCCTGGTTGGGTTGTGTGTTGGGAGGGGAATATGGGGTAATGACCAATTGATGTTTCTCTCTCATATCAATGTTTCTCTCTCTCCCTCTCTTCGTCTCCCTTCCTCTCTCTCTAAAAAATAAAAATAAAAAAATAAAAATCAATAAACACATATTTTCAGGTGAGGAAAGAAAAAAAAAACAACTGATAAGAGAGGAAAGCAGGACACTTGAGGGAGCTGGGAGCCTGGACTCTGCAGTCTCTACCAGAGCCACAGACTTTGTCATCTCCTAAGAAGAACTAAGCACTTAATTCAAGGACTTTGTTTTAGATCCAAGTGCTGAGAATTCTTTCTGCAGAAGCAGCCCCTACAGTTATAATACAAACTAGACCTTGATAAGAGCTCTGGTACAGTTGATGACCGGGTTATCAGAAAGCAATGGTAGAAAAGGGTGGAGTGGGGAAAGCGGGAAAGATTTCAGAGCAAAGATTATCTTGGGAGAACTTTTAAAGATAAATAGGTGTTTTTTTACTAGGCATACAGGAAGGGAAATTCAGATTAAAAAGAAAAAATCTATTAAGAGAAGTAGACGCTCATGGTAGAGCACTGTGTATTTTGAAAATAACAAGTTCTTCCATGTGACTAAAAGGAGGTGAGGGATGGCACAGAAAAGAAAACTCTAGGCTCAAATAGAAGTACCTTCAATGCCAAGCAAAGCACTTCAATATGTAAAAGATATAGACAGTTACTTTGAACTTAAGGGATGGAAGGACACAAGCAATGGAAGGGAACTTCCATCATTTTCCCGTTATACACACAAGGATACTGAAGGTCACAGCAGTCCCAAGGTCAGACAGCACCTTGGCATCAGAAACAGAAAACAGCCTCAGGTCCCCAACTTCTAGGGCAGTGTCCTCACTACATTGTGCTGCCTGATGTGCCCTGGGTGGGGAACATGCCCCCAGGATGTGCACCCAAAGAACTGCAATATCTTATGAAGTTGATCTCATCTTCTAGCTCTGATTTACCCCAGAGTTCTCCCACTGACCTTCCTGCTATGAAGTGTGGTGGGAGAAGGCAGGATAGCTTTGCTGCTGCCCCTACCTATGGAGTGATGGGGACTGGGAACTCATACTGAGGTACCATCAGGGGTACTTCCATTGCAGCAGCTGGGGTGAGGGAAGTGGAGGGAGGGAGGGAATGAGTGGCTTGGGGCTCCCAGCTCCAGGCTCTGAGGGCATAGGTTGATTCTAGTAGAGATACTGGAGGAAGGGGAGTCAGCTTAGGAGGAAGAGGTCCCCAGGAGAATATCTACTCCAAGCAGTATCTCTCCTTCTCTTTAAGAAGCCTCACATGCTGGCTCCATCAAGGAAGCAAAGTCTTGAGAACACACATTTGTTTAGAAATTTTGGGGGTCTCACATATTCCATCTCCTGTTTTCCTCCTTGAGTTAATCATCGGGATTGGCACAATGAGCACAATAGTGCTTCTTTTCCCAAAGCTGGGAGATATTGTCAAGAACAAACCATGTGGATGAGGAAGTCCACTCAGGACTTATCAAGTAAAGAGTTCAGCTTTAACCAGTTCAGGGGACAAGTCTCACATCTAATTAAGTGGAGCCTTTTATTGACTCGCTAAGTCCAAACTCTGACCTACTGGCTAATATGCTTTAAGCTGTGCATTAAACAGTCCTGATGTCTTCTTTCATTGCACTCTGATTTGGCAGGAGTTCCCTCTCTCTGAATATGAGTCTCACTTCTCCAGAAAGGCTAACATTTAATCCCTCTCTGTTATTTATGGTACTGCCCTAAACTCAACTCTCCTTTTTCTTTCCCCCTTTTTGCCAGTTTATCTCTCACAGAGGATCTAGAAAAGCAGACCTCAGAGTGCTATGATTGTTTTATAAGAGCAGGAGAGAGTATCCCACTGTCAGCAAGCTGGTGTGTGAGCATAAGTGTTGGTGCAGGACACCCAGCCCCCTCTACTAGCTGGAACACAAGTCCTCTGTCAGCAGGTTATTCAGTGACTGTGGCCAAACCATGTGACTTCTCTGAGCCTTAGAATTGTTTTCTGAGAAATGAAAGCGTGAATAAAGATGATTTCTAAGCTTGCACTCAATTAAAAACAATTTTTCAGTGTATTCCTGTTTCTAAAGATCTTCCTCTCAATACTTCCCAGAAAGAAAGATTGGATCTCAATATAACATTTATTTCCATAAGATTTTTATGTGTTTCAAAGAGCCAAAGTTGCTTTTGTGGCAGTAATCACCAGTTTAAATAAAAAAAGAAATTCATTCACACAGAAATGCAGACAGGGAGAGAAAAATTCTTATTTACCCCCACTCCCACCCTCCTGAATTCTTGTCAAAATACCAGCAAAAAAATGAATTTTTACCCCAATAGGGATTTTGTATCTACTTATATAAAAACCCTGGGTGTAACATCATGGCCAGAAGTGCAACCAACCTGAAGGAAGTCAGTCCTGCAGGGGTCATCTTGGAAAAGGCTGCACCCTCCCCCAGGTGTTTCCTGTAGGGCAAGGTTTCAGGCAGGAACCCACCCTCAAGGTGAGGTTTCAGGCAGGAGCCGGCTCTCAGGAGCGGAGCATGGAATTGCTGAGTCCTGGGTTGCCTTGTCAAGGGCTGTGCCCTCCCTGAGCTGTTTCCCATGAGGCCTGAGCAAAGAACCCACCCTCAGAGTGCCAGGAGCACCCAGCAGCAGTCAGTGCTGGGTTGCTGAGGCAGAGGCCACACATGGTAGAACTCTGGGTCTGGCCCAACAGGGGGTGTGGCCGGCCTTCAAACCAGACCCTGACAGTAGGGAGGAGGCAGCCCCATTCCTCACAGAATCTGCTGTTGGATAGCTTGCTGTCAGTGGCCTGCCAGCCAGGAACCCCATTCACCTGCACCCCGGACCCTGAGGACCCTGACAGGAGGTAGGAGGGAGCCCCATTCCTCAAGGAATCAACAGGAGGCCATCTTGCTGTCAGAGGCCTGCCAGCTAGGAATCCTATTCACCTGCATATCTGTATAAAGTTTGAATACATTATATTAG
Organism: Myotis lucifugus; assembly: GCF_000147115.1. Taxonomy (NCBI): domain Eukaryota; kingdom Metazoa; phylum Chordata; class Mammalia; order Chiroptera; family Vespertilionidae; genus Myotis; species Myotis lucifugus. The sequence continues at coordinate 28,312 of NW_005873285.1, forward strand.
AGGTCGTGGTGGTACTGTTTTACCCACAGCCTCTACAGGAATTGCTGCAAATTTACTTCTCAGTGGAAGCACCTTTCATTCCCAATATAAATTACCGATTCCATTAAATGAAACTTCAATTTCTAGACTCAATATAAAGAATGAAGTTGCTAAAACTATTAAAAAGGCCCAACTTCTCATTATTGATGAATGCACCATGGCATCCAGTCATGCTATAAACTCCATAGACAGATTACTAAGAGAAATTATGAGTCTGAATGCTGTATTTGGTGGGAAAGTTCTCCTTCTTGGAGGGGATTTTCGAAAATGTCTCAGTATTGTACCGCATGCTATGTGATCAGTCATAGTACAAACGAGTTTAAAGTACTGCAATGTTTGGGGATGTTTCAGAAAGTTGTCGCTTAAAACAAATATGAAATCAGAGGATTCTGCTTATAGTGGATGGTTAGTAAAACTTGGAGATGGCAAACTTGATAGCAGTTTTCATTTAGAAATGGATATTATTG
>NW_005873286.1:0-8473 GCF_000147115.1 Myotis lucifugus
ACCGGTACATTCACACAGTGTTGACACCCACACGGGCCTATCATATGAGAGGCAGACCCACACACACACACGTTCACACCTACACACTCGTTCACACCCACACCAGTACATTCACACATGTTCACACCCACACACACGTTCACACCCACACTGGTACATTCACACATGTTCACACCCATACATTCACACCCACACGGGCCTATCACAGATTCACACCCACACACGTTCACACCCACACCTGTACATTCACACACGTTCACACCCACACGGGCCTATCACACAGATTCACACCCATGTTCACACCCACACAGGTACATTCACACACGTGCACGCCCACACAGGCCTATCACACACACACACACACACACCCATGTTCACACCCACACATTCACACCCACACTGGTACATTCACACATGTGCACGCCCACACAGGCCTATCTCACACACACACACACACACACACACACACACACACACACACCCATGTTCACACCCACACTGGTACATTCACACATGTGCACACACATAGGCCTATCTCACACACCACACACACACACCCATGTTCACACATGCACATAAAGGAGTTGCCCGTGAGCTCCCGGCAGTGGCTGTACACTTTCCGGGATTGTGGGTGAGGGTGCCCAAGCACCTGGGCATCAGACAGACACTCGGTCAGAGCCTGAAGGGGCAGAAGGGGCCGGCGGTCACCTGCCTGGGGGGGAAGGACATGCCCATCCTGGGGGACAGGCCTCCCTGCGTCGGGGAGCTGGTCGAGGGTGGGACCTGTGCCCAAGAGTGAGCCTGCGGCCTGGGGCTCCGAGAGGGGCACCGCGGGCAGGAGTTACTCCAGCGCGGGAGGCAGTGGCAGGTGGAGGCCCAGTGCCCACCGTGCCCCGAGCCCTGCGCACAGGGAGCAGGTGTCCAGCATCAGGGCCTGCCCCCCATCTGTCTGCCTGATGCTGTCATCAGGGACCCCCTCCCACCACCCGGCCCGGTCTCTCTGCCCTCTTCCCCCAGCGGGTGCTGGGAAGGCCGCAGTGAGCTCGCCCATGAGCAGGGGTGGTGCCCTGTGGCCCGGAGCCTGGCACACAGTGGATGCTCAGAAACTTGGGGCCTCTGGACCGCCCCCCCCGAGCTTCGACAGACCAGGCAGCTTCCTCCTGGGGCCTTAAAGCAAGGACGGTGGGTGCTGGTGTGGCCTGGGCAGCCCTGGACAAGCCGGTCCCTGTATCCACAGCCCCCAGGGAGGAGCAGGAGCGAACCCGGGTCCTAGCCCAGCACACGTGTCCTCCTGTCCCCGGGCCAGGTGCCAAGCGTGACCTTTGCCCCAGTTCCTGAAGACAGAGTCTCAGGGATCAGGCTGCGAGGCTTCCCCGGCCCCTCCCACCCCACCCCTGCCCGCCCGCTGGCTGGCGCCCGGCGCCCCAGCTTCCCAGGGCCCATTCAGAAAGAGCAGGGCTGTCAGCTCAGCATCTGGGCTCCGACCACATGGAATTTTCCGTCTGTGATGGAAGTGATGTCAGCACTGGGTCAGCGAGGCGAGATGCTTGGGCCGCATCCTGACCGCCGGCCACTGCGCTGGCTACCAGCCACCCTCAGCGCCAGGAATGCCCTGGGCTCAGCGAGGACGCAGGCAGCCAGGGCTCGGGTGGCCGCACGTGCACCAGGCGCCCCAGCCCACGCGCCCTCCTGACCTACCGCTCGATTTCCAGCCTGGACCGCGCATCCTTTTCAAGGACCCTGCAGCCCCCGCCACGAAGTGTATCCAGGAGCGGCCCAGCCCTGAGCCCACACTCTCCCGGTGCCCCAAGGCCCCCAAAGCTCCCCCCATCCCCCGAAACACGGATGAGCCAGAGCTCGGGTCGGAAGCCTGTCTCCATCCCAGTCCAGGCTCAGGCCCAGGCCCCCACCAGGCCCCGGCAGGGAGACGGGGCGGGAAGGGGGGCGGGAAGGGGCCCAGGGCAGTCCTGTCCTGTCGGAGGCAGCCCCACGAGGGGCGGGCTATGCGCCCCGAATCTTACTAAGAGCCGTGCAGCCCGAAGCCCAGCTCCATCCGAGGGCACAGTGCCGGAGGGTGTGAGAGGTCGCGGCCTCGAGCCGGGCCCGCCAGCCGCTCCTTCCTCGGCCTGAACACGCCTGTCAGATACCGTGTGGGCACCCCACCTGTGCAGAGTGGCAGCTCAGCACCAGGCCACCCCCAAATGCCCTAGACCACCAGCACCACGCATAGCCCGCCCAGCACACCCACGTGCCCCCTGCGGGGAGCACACCACCCCCGCACAGACACCGGACCCACAGACAGCCTGCCTGCTGAGCACGCACCTCCACGGCTCCCGGTGCCGGCTCTGGCCCTCTGCCCGCCCCACAGTCCACAGCCTCCGCCCCGGGAGACCCTCACAGGGACCCTGACCCGGCCCCAGAGGACACATCCCGCACCCTGCTGCCCGGCCACAGCGTGACCCCTTGGCCAGCCTCGCTGTGGGCGGTCACATGCACCCAGGCAGGCTGGAGAGGTCAGGGACTTCCTCAGGCACAGCCCAGGGTGGCAGCGGCCTGCAGGCCCTGGCAGGAGAGCCCTGAGGCGGCCTGGGCCAGAGGCCTGCCCACCTTGGCCCGGCCCTCCCGCTGCCCACAGGTGGTACGGGGAGGCCTCCAGAGGGGCCTGGGCCCTCAGTGCCTGCCCACATGCTGGCACCACCGGCCTCACTGCCAGGACAGCCTGCGTGAGCAGAGGCCGAGGCTGGGCAGGCCAGATGTGTGGCATGTGGTTCAGCACGGGCCTGGCACTGGGGCCACAGGGCACACAGACAGCTGGGCTGGGCTGGGGGGGGCCAGCGTCTCCCAGACCCCGCAGTGCAGGCCGGAGGCTCAGAAGGACCGGGTACAGCAGCGTCAGGGGGTGTCAGGGGGTGTCAGTGGGTGCCACCATGAGAGGGGGATAGTGTGGGCAAAGGCCCAGCACAGGTCCAGGCTGCAAACCTGCATCCTGGGGGGCCACAGGCAGCTGAGGCCAGGCGGGGTCCAGGCCTGGGCCTGCAGTGCCAGGGGGCAGAGTGGGGGCTCTAGTGGGTGGGCAGGGCAGACAGATGTCAGGGGGGCAGTGGGCCCCTCCACTGCATGGGGGGCGTCGGCCGCAGCCCCAGGAAGACGTCCTGGCTGGAGCCCCGGGCGCACGGTGAGGGGAGGGGAGGGGGTGTTGGGCTGAACCTCTGCCGGGTCCCCTGCTGGGAAGACACACACTCCAGAGGCCGCTCCCCTAAGGGCTGGCCCTCTGCCTCCGCACCCACAGGCTCGCTGGGCTCCAGACCCCCAGACGGGGAGGCACCCACGTCCCAGGCCCGGGGGCCTGAGGCCAGAAGGGACCCAGGGCCCACACTTAAGTGACGAGCTCCACAGGCCCCGAGGAAAGCTCCAGAAAACGCCCCTGCACCTCCCGCCAGGCCGAGGGGTGCCGCGCTGAGGGCCCTGGCTGAGGCCGAGAGGAGGGCCGTGCGGCCGCAGCCCCCGCCCCTCCAACAGGCTTGGCCGCTGCTCCCAGATGCCGGCCAGAAATTAAAAACACATTTCCATCGAGCGGGCTTGGGTTTCTCGAATTCCATGCCGGTGAGCTCGTGGCCCTGCGGGAGCCTGAGAGGGGCCCCCGCTTTCTGTCCAAGTCCCTCCCCCCTCCCCACCGAGGGCCGAGGTCCGAGGTCCAAGGTCCGGGCCAGCAGGGCGCAGACACCGGCTGCGCTCACGTCCGCTCCGCTCGGCACACACTACGCTCGCCTCCCTGCCAGGAACCACGTGAACAGAGCCCAGGGGCCCCGGGAGCTCTGACTGGTCACCCCCAGGCCCAGCACCCGCCCCCCCTGCAGCCAGGCTCGCGTGGAGGAAGTGCTGAGGCCTGCTCTCCCCCACGCCCGCTGCTCTCCCCCACACCCGCTGCTGCCGGAGGGCTGATCAGACAGACCCGCACCTGGGCTGCCTGGTGCCGGCCTCGCAGCTTTAATACCGCCCAGCGTGACACCCAGAAAGCCCCTGCCCTCCACCAGGGCTCTGCGAGCGCCTCTCCGCCGCCACCTCTGGGGACCCGGCCCGGTCTCAGATGGGGCTGTGGCATCACCAGGGCTGGTCTCTACCAGGAAGATGAAGCCTGAGGGGCACAGCCGGACCCCAGACTCGGGCCAGACCTGGACCGAGCGCCCCTCACCACAGTCAGGGACCCAACCTGGGTGCCCAGGGCCAGGGCGGGCAGCCCCCCTTCTCAGAGGCAGAAGTGGTCACCGAGGTTTTGGGGAGCCCGGCCTCACCCCATGCCCTTGGTCAACAAAGGACAGGCCTGGCCACAGCAGGGCCTGCGAGAGGAAACAGCCCCTCTGGCCCCCGCCCTCCCGTGGGGACCCAGGCCTCAACCAGCCTCCTGTAGCAGGAGAGGGTGGCACATGTGTGCAGGCCTGCATGTGCCCGAGCTCTGACTGCAGGTGTGCACGCTCACACACGTGTGCAGGCTGATACACACGTGCCCCAGCTCCTCTGGGCACACAAAGCCCAGGTCTTGGGCAAAGGGCGTGGAAAGGGAGGCTCACAGAGGGCCCTGCACAGCCCCTCTCCCGCAGCCCTCCCACCCACCCGTGACCTGGGCACGCCCCACACCCTGGCGCCTTCCCTGGCTCCAGACAAGAACAGGAGTGGCCTTGTGGCCAGTTGGCACCAGGGGCAGCTCCCTCCTGCCCTGGCACTGGGCTGGAGGCCTGGCCTTGACCCAGGCCCACCACAGCCCTCCAGTCCCCAAGCATGACAAGGACACCCGCTGCCTCGGCAGATGTCTGCCTGCCCCGGAGCCCCGGGGGCCTGCGGGGCAGGCAGCAGACCCAACCTCGCTGGCATCTGCCCTCCTGTCTCCAGGAGGGACCCCCTCAGCACCCAGCTCAGGGATGCCCTTTGGGAAGTGGCCCTGGGTCGGGTGACCGAGCCCGGCGTGTGCCCATCGCAGCGTCAGCACTGAGCCCTCCCCTCCACAGGACTGCGGCCGCCCGAGACCCGGAGGGCTCTGTGTCCCGGCCTAGCACAACCAGGGGCTCCCGGGGTTCTGCTCCTGCCCCTCCCCTGGGCCCCAGCTCCTCGGGGGCCACATGGGGCACTTCCCACATGGTGACCCATCTCTGTCTGCAGATTCGGTTCCTCTTCTCCAGCAGAGGACTCAGCAGAGCTGCCTGGGGGAGGGGTCCAGTCCCGACACCAGCACCTGCGAAGGGAGTGCCTGGCCGGCGAGGAGCCTGCCCACGTCTTCCGCTCACTGATGCCAGGTGCCAGCGGCCTCGGTTTTGCTTCTGTGGGGGTGATGGTGCCCAGAAAAATGCTTGTAAGCAAACAGCATGAGCCTCTCCGGCACAGCAGCTGTGGCCTGGAGGTTGGCGCCACCCCCAGAGCCTAACTAAGAGCCCCAGGCCCGGCCTCACACAGCTGATGTCCCTGCCCCACAAGCCCCCCAGCAGAGCTTGTCACCTGCCCTCAGACCCTCCAAAACCAGGAGCCGAGGGGCCTAACAATAGAGCTGGTGGTGCAGACCCCGCACACCAGGCGGGGGACACGGGGTCTGGCCAACACCAACCCCTCAGTGGGTGGACAGTTGGTGGCAGAGGCGATGAGCACCTGGCCCTCCGCTGGCCAGAAGCAGGCACGTGACCCCAGCTCAGCCAATTGGATTCTTCCCCGGGACTTTGACACTGGCCAAGAGGGGAACAGGCAGAGTCCACTGGGCCCAGGGGGGCTCACTACCCCCCGACCCGTGCATGGGCCCTGCACCCCAAAGCCAAGCTCGTGAGCTCTGTCCTTGCAGGGGGTGCGTTAGAAGCTTCCACCCGGCCCCCATGTGCTGTCGTTTCAGCCTCAGAATCCGGACTGCCACATGGATGCAGGCCAAGCCTCGAGAACCAAGGACCATGGACACGGTCCCAAACACGTGATGATTAAAGGCAGGTGACTGAGGGCGCACGGTGCGACTCCAGTTCTCAGCGGACTCCCCCTGCCCCGCTCCCCAGGATAAGTGCATGGACGGGCTCCGCGGGGAGGGGCTTTTTCTGTCTCAAGCTCTTTCCTATTTTCCGAACGCTCCCTGGACGTGTGTTCCTTTTGTAAAAGAGAAGAGAGGCGACAAATGCCGTTGTTTAAGCAGAGCGAGTTTCCTTCCCATCAGCAGTGAGGATGACATCAGGGCCAGCCCCGCCCAGCGGACATGACCGCTCTCCACCACGCTGCTGCCGGCATGGGCTGAGCTTGCTCGAATCGCATTCAACTCGGTGCTGCGTTCTGGTGGGAGACCCCCACGTGGTCTCAATCCCCCTCAGGGGCCACTCAGCCCTCCAGGGCAGCATGTCAGACCAGAGGGACTCTCTTATTTTGGGCTGAGGCCCAGGCTTCCCCGACTCAGGGCCTTTGCACGTGCTGTACCCCTGCCTGGAACCCTCTTCCTTTGAGGCCTCTGCACAGCTACCTCAGTCTATGTTTAGGGTCTTGCTGGAAACATCCAAGTCCTCAGGGCAAACCTGCGGCAACTGCTACCATCTGGCCTGGAAGATGGGCCCGGTGTGCCCACTGCAGACCAGGCTCCAGGCAAGTCCCAGCCCGCTGCCCGTCCATAGTCTGGCTTGCAGCCTCCATGGAAGGCCAGGAGCACCTCCCCCAGGAAGCCTCCCCTGACTGCCAGGCCCCAGCAGGCCCTGTCCTGACCCCACCACAGCGCTATTACACCAGGCCATTCCCGTTTTTCTCCATCAGTTTGGAACTTCCAGAACCCCCTGAACTGGTGAGGACAGTGAGCAAGAATGAGAAAGACTGAGGGTAGAGAGTATGGCCTCGCTACGTGATCCGGAGCCAGTCTCCTCTCTGGGCCTCAGTTTGCTAATCTGTACAATGGGGAGAGTCCTCATCTCCCAGGCTTGTGTGACAAAGGGCTAGTGAGAGATGTCCCCACACAGCATTCCAGAAAAAGGGTGACCCCTGGGGCTTTCCAGTGGGGTTCACCATGGCTCCCCACAGCCGATGGTGGGGGTAGGAAACAGCAGAGAAGGGCAAAGGCTGGTCTCCCGTGCCACCCCCACTCCGGCCCCAGGCCCCGCCTTTCCCTGGTCAGCTCGGGAGGGAGAAGCCCCCACAGCTAGGAAGGCTGCCCCAGGGGAGGCAGGCAGGGGCCCCAGGCCATGGCCCAGGGCACCCCATCGCCCACCCACCCAGGGAGGCTCCCTCTGTTGCACACCCAGCAGGGACCAGAGCCGGGCCCTCGCATTCCCACGGCGCCCCTACAGGGAAGGCACACAGCTGGGTTTCGGGATGAGGCCTGAAGGCCGACAGAGGCCGAGCGCTTGTCCAAAAGCACCGGCTCCGAGGGCAGAGGCAGCACGCACCCCAGGCCTGGCTCGCCCGTGGCCCCCGCCAGGAGCAGGGGCGGGATGGAGACGGGCTGGTTTCCACGCCGTGAATTATTCAGTGGCTAATTCTGCTCCTCAGAGAGGAGGCAGGAGAGAGAGTGAGTCAGAGCCCTCCCACAGCAGAGGAGGGGACGGCACAGGAGGCTGGCCCAGAAGCAGGTCCTCTCGGGGGCAAAGGGCCCTGCAGGAGGCCAGGCTGTGCGAGGGGTGCCTGCCCCCACCCAGGCCTCCCAGGGCTTCAGGTGTCTGCCCCTGGTTCACCCTCTACCAGGCGTCCTGGGATCCTAGCTGGCACATGGGGGGGGGGGGTGGCACCCGGAGAGCAGGAGCCAGGCAGCCTGTCCAAGCGTGGTTGGCAGCATGCAGAGGGGGCAGTCCCCGGGCCAGCAGGAGAGCTCGGGGCGGGCAGACAGCCCAGGTGCCCAGGGGTGGCAGGGAACCTCCTCAGGTCAAGCCCAGCCCCTGACCTGTGGACGCAGAGCCCCCGCGGCAGGTGTGGCAGAGCCGGCGCACCAAGTTCCTGGAGGCACAGGTGCTGCCCACACTGGCCGCCCCCCGGGGCTGGGCCTCTAGAATGTGGGTGCTGGTTTACACACCTCTGCTGCCTCGGGGCATGCCTGGGCCAAGCCCTCGCCCCCTTCCTAACCTGCTCAGACACAGGCCAGCAGGCCCGGGAGCCGGGAGCCGGGAGCCGGGAGCCGGGTGCCCACGGCATCCTCGCCCGCTGCTTCTGGCTCTCTGCCCTGGAGAAGGGAGGCCACGGAGAACAGAGTTCTGCACAGGTGGGGTGGGGAGGGACACGGTCCACGGGATCCGGGACTCCCAGGCCGTCTTGACAAGCAAAGCCAATGCCACCCACCCCGGAGGCTGTGCAATGATTGCCAGACGCAGCCCAGGGGGGTTCCAGGTGACCAGGCACCCGGCCCTCAGGGCTGGAACCCGGATCCCCGGGCAGGAAGGCACAGCCTGCGGCCTGCTCCCCGGCCCTGCTCCAGCCGCATAGGCGACCCCGCAGGTCTCAGCGTTGTGGGGTCCTCTGGTTATGGGGGGGGGCTCTGCCCCGC
>NW_005873286.1:9396-14152 GCF_000147115.1 Myotis lucifugus
GCGCTCCGACTCCGCCCCCGCGCCCGCCATTGGCCCACCACCCTCCGGCCCCGCCCTCCCGCCGCGCTCCGACTCCGCCCCCGGCCCGCCATTGGCACGTTGCGCTAGGCTCCGCCCACCAGAACTCCTCCCTCCCCGCCCCCAGCCGAGGGGCGCTGGGCAGGAAAGACGGGAGGACCAGCGCCCTCTCCCCGCCCGCCAATGGGGATGGGGCTCGGAACGCTGGCTGTGCTCCCCGGGCTGGGCTGGGCCGGGCCGGGCCGTAGCTCGTTGGTCCCGCTGTTGCACGTTCATTAAGCTTCTGTGGGGTCGGCCTGCCCAGCAAGGGACCCAGTGACCTGTCTGTAAAATAAGGACGATCTAGATTCAGGCCCTGGCTTGGTTGCCTACAGCTGTGTGACCTCGGGCGAGTGACGCACCCTCTCTGTGCATCCATGTCCTCATCTGTGAAAGGGAAGAACGACGAGTGTAAAGAGCTCAGAACATCAACGTGTGACCCAGCTCACGCTGTAAGGGGTCTGAGGGTGGATAGAACCCCTCCCTGGCCTTGGTTTGGGAGAGGTTTGTCTTTGGTCCAGACCTAAGAGGAAGCAAGCCTGGCACCCTCGGCCTGGAAACTCAGGCAGCTGCCAGGAGGCGAGCACAGATGGTGGGGTTCCACAGCCAACACCCCCTATTGGGGCACCTCCACGCCCCTTAGAGTGCAGGTGGGGACCCCGACACAGGGGAGACTGGAGACGCTGTAGGTGCTCGGCCCTGGGCACCCCTCTCTGCACGGGTCAGTAGGTGTGTCCGTTGGCTCTGGCTCCTCACCACCCTGGGGCATTATTTCTGGGTCTGAGTCTGAGAACCAGGTTCCTGGGCCCTGCTGCCTGCTGTGTCCCGCTCAACCAGCCGGGCCAGCTCGGCGAGCAGACGGGCCTCCTGGCAGGCTGGGCAGTGGCTTCTCAGGGGGCGGGGGGGCTGTCCATCTGCTCATCCCACTGCCCTGACCCACCTGTTCCCTGTGATGAGGCGCAGGCATGGGAGGGTTGGGGCCAGAAGCTGTGGTTTCTGTTCTCAGGGTAACTCACAGACACCACCCAGTTGGGGACTAACAGCGGGGCGGGGGGAGGGAGGTCACACGCACCATCCCTACAGGACACAGTTCCCGACGCCTGTTACTAACAGCAGGTCACACGGCCACGGACCCCTGCTTTGCCCCCAGCACTAGTGTGGCAGCCCCCCGGGTCCCCAGGCGGAGGCACGGGGTCCATGAGCTCCTTTCCAGGTTTCCGGAAGCCTCACAAATGGTGCATTTCCCTGCTAAGGCCGGAAAGCCTGCCCCAAACATGATATGGAATGCTGACTCGGCTTAATGGTTGGCTTGTGTGCCCCAAAAGCTCGGTTCAAGTCCTACTTCCTGGAGCCTGTGACTGTGCCCTTGCCTGGAAGTACAGTCATTGCGGGCGGGAGGCCGTACCAGGCCCCCAGGCTCTGATGCGGAGATAGAGACGCGGGAGGAACGTGGAGAGATGGAGGCAGAGATGGGGGCGATGCGTCTACAAGCCAGAGGACCCCGAGGAATGCCGGAGCCGCCCCGCCTCTCAGCCTCAGAAGGAACGACCTGCCGGCACCGGGACCCCAGACCTCAGCCTCCAGAACCCAGGCAGCAGTCCCGGTGCGTTAGGCCCCACACCAGGCGCCTGGTCACAGGCTCCACAGGAAACGATGCACTGGGCGGCTTGCTGCTGCGGTCAGTGAACCTCTCCTAAGGGGTCCGCGAGGAAGACGATAACGGGGTGCAGGTGGAGAAGAGGGGGGAGCCAGTGTGCACGCACGGCCAGGAGGAGCCCACCGGGGCCCCGATCTGGACCCTGAGCCCCGAGCCTGCTGCCGCCTGGGGTCCACAGCTGGTGGGAAAGTCCCCGTGGGACTGAAAAGCCCCGGGAACGAGCTTTCCTGGGAGGGCCAGGGGCTCTGCAGTCCCACGCGAGCGGCTGTGTGAGCTCAGGGCAGCGTCCCTACTCCTGTCCCTGACCTGCACACTGGGGTGAGGGTGCCAGGGATGGGGGGCAGGGCACGAGGTAAGCCCCTCCTTCGGCCTGCAGCATTGAGACCTGGTTTTCCTGCCTGGCCTGGATGTGTGGCTGGAGTCTGGCCTTAGTCCCATTCTACAGACGGAGCAACTGAGGCCCAGATCCCGCCGTTGCTCGAAGGCATGAGATTGCCACCCGTTAGGGAACCAGATTCCAACCAGGCCACAGACTGGGTGACCTGAAACAGGGCACCAGCGGCCCGAGAGTCAGAGACGACTAGGTCTGCACTGCCGGGCACGGACTGGGGCACAGGGATGAGCCGCGGTGACTCAGGGGTGACTCAGGGGGAGGTGACGGATGGGGAACTGCTCGGTCTCTCCCAGCTAAGGAAGTGGCCCCGGGCGACGACAGCGGCTGCAGCATCCCAGCTCCCCACCAGGGACCGGAAGGCCCATCTGCGAGGACAGGAAGGACAACCTGGCCGTTTCCGGCCGAGAGCCCTGAGCCCAGGGCCAGGCCCGCTCCACCCTGGGCCCCGACCTCCCGCTCCCCAGGCCCTCCTTTCTCTTCTGTTTACGGATCTACGCCATGTGCTGGGCTCAGGTCCTCCGGGAGCTTTGCCTGCTCGTGGCTACAGCAAGGACAGTCATGCTTAGCTCACAGGAAGGAGGGAAGCATGTAAAATACCGGGACGCAGCAGCGCGGTCCGCACGGCCGGAGGGTGGAAACGGCCCGCGTGCCCGTCAGCTGGCGATCGGAGAAGCGCCTGGTGGTCCAGCCGCGAGGAGTACTATGCAGCGGTGAAAAGGACGGGGGGGGGGCGACTGGCTACAACGGGGCGCCTGGACCACAGGGTGCTGAGTGAGAGCCGGACGCAGACCTCCCTCCATGGGCAGTGGGGTTCCGTTCACTGCGGCGTCCAGAACAGGCACCTCCTTAGAGACGGAAAGTGGGTCAGAGGTTGCCGGGCCTGGCGAGGGGTGGGAGTGAGTGCTCAGTGAGTGTGGGGTTTCTTTTCCGGGTGGCGAAGATATTTCCAGAAGAGATAGTGGTGATGGTCACACAACATTGTGAATGTGCTAAATGCCACTGAGTTAGACTTCAAAATGGTTAAAACGGTTATGTAAATGCACCCCACACCCCCCAACAGGATGCATGGGAAAAGGGCCTCCCTTTGGGTCTCCCTCCCTCTCTCTTTCCCTCCCTTGCTTCCCTCCCTCCCTTCCTCCCTCCTTGCTTCCCTCCCTCCTTCCTTCCCTCGCTCCCCCCCTCCGGGAAAGCAGAGTTTGTGAGTGAAACTGGGAGGAGGAAGCCTGGGCGCAGGCCTGAGCTCCTTGGCAGCATCTAGAATGGAGGGGGAGGGGCCGGGCCAGGCGCTGCCCAGGGTCCAGCTCCCCGGCCAGCAGGGCCTGGGCTGAGGCTCCGGGAGGGCTGTCCCAAGACCTGTGGAGCCTGGAGAAAGGCCAGGCGCGGCCGGGCCCCCAGGGCCGGGGCGGAAGCCAGGACAATGGAATCCCCTGCGTTTGGACGTGGCCCAAAGAGGTTCATATTTTCCGTGGAGATAGAGCTCATGAGACAGCGGGAGGCTGGGTTTCCCTGGCGCCCTCAGCGATGCGGCCCGGCCTGAGGCCGCTCTGGCCCCGCAGCCAGCCAGGCCTGCTCGCCGGGACACCTGGCTGGTGGGTCCTGGCTACCGGAGAACCGCGGGCGCCGCTCATGCTGGCCACGGTGACATCCATGTGTCTGTCACACACCAAGGCAGGGCCACACATCTTCTCGCTGCTTCTCCCCCTCCGTCTGATGGTTATCTGCATCCTTTGCGCTAATAAACGGAAGCCGTGGGAATGCCAGCTGTCGGCGATGTGAATCATCCTCGAAAATCACCGAAACGAAGCCTGGTTTTGGCAACTCCCCAAGCTGGCGGTCGGGTCAGAAGCAAGGCCGTCCCGGGGGACGGTGTCCACAGACGTCTGGCCCCTGCAGGTCACCCGGTGCCCTTCACGCCACAGCCTCGCCCTCACGACACCAACGACCCCATCCCCGTTTTAAGGGGAGGAGACGAAGGCGAGAACGAGGTGCAGACGGGTGGGAACCGTCTTATTTCCGGTCTAATGCTCTCCCACAGCCCTGAGCGACGCAGGTTTAAAAGCTGAAGGATCCGTTACCTACTGCTCCCGGAGCTTGGTGGCTTAACACAACCCCGGTATTTGTTCACCACCTGGGGGCCAGCGGCTTGGGCTCAGCTGGGCTGTTCTCCTATCAGCACCTGGAGTCCCGTGGCAGCTCCGAGGGGGCCGGGGCTGGTGCTGGTCCGTGGGCAGTGGCTCCTGCAGGCCACCTCCGCCTGGCATCTCGGCGAGGCAAGAGGGTGCAAGCCCCAAGCGCGAGTGGCCTGCCAGGGCCCACTTAGTGATGTTTGTTGGCCAAGGCCATGCCGGCCAAGGCGCGGACACGGGAGGTGCAGACACGGGAGGCGCGGACAAGGGAGGCGCGGACAAGGGAGGCGCGGACAAGGGAGGCGCGGACACGGGAGGCGTGGACACGGGAGGCACGGACACGGGAGGTGGCGTGGACACGGGAGGTGGCGTGGACATGGGAGGTGTGGACACGGGCCGGGCCGTGGCCGTGACGGTTCTGATTCTGGGCTCACACAACGGGGGGAGATTTCATAACGTCTGATGCCTTCAAGGAAGCATCCTTTCGTCAGCCAGTAACCCCCCGCACGCCCTGGTGGGCAG
>NW_005873286.1:16124-18835 GCF_000147115.1 Myotis lucifugus
GGTGAGGGGGCTTTAAGTGGAGAGAACTCCCCAGAGGGAAGCGGGGGCCGAGCGTGTGCGGCGGGTGCACCTGCCGCCTATTTCTGTTTAGGGGCCGGCTCTCCTGTCTCGGGGAGGAGCCGCGAGGTTGGACGTCACCCCACGCTCCCTGCCCAGCTCAGCTGGGACCCCAGCCCCCCTGCCTCTGCTCTGACCCGGCCTTGGGGGGCGCGTGGCAGGCTGTCTGATGTGCCGCTCTCGGCGTCACGGCCCCACCACGCTCTGCAAGCACCAAGTCTCCTAGTGCCATGCCAGCTCGCACAGGGGCATTGGCTGCCAGGACGGGCTCGGGCACACCCTCGGCCACCCACAGGTCACTGGGGGCTCGGACCAGCGCCGCCCAGTGCAAGGGCCGAAGCAGTGCCCGCGGACAGACCACGGACCCGCCTCGTTGGTGCACCGGCGGGAAGCCACGCTTCCAGGACACGTGGACCCTGCCTCTGAGGGCCGCCTGTCCTCGCCGCGGCTCTGCACTTGGTCCGGAACACGCTCGCCCTGCTGCTAGAGCGGAAGGGGAATGGGATTTGGGGAACGCGCCCCACTTTTCCTCTCCTGGTGCTCAGTCCTCACTGGGGAGCAGGAGAGACATCGGGGGACGGACGGCGTGCCCAGAGGCAGCCCGGCTGAGGCTCGCGGGCGCCCTCCTGCTCAGGGGCCCAGCTGACCGGCCGCCTGCCAGGAACCAGCGTGCGTCCCCGAGGCCCAGCACACAGGCTGCGCGTGAGCCACAGCCCACGCCTGGAAGCAACTGCATGTGCGGGTTTATGGGCGATGGTGACAAATACGCTGCAAACTGCGTTTATTCACAAAGGCCGGCAGCCTGGAGCAGAGGGGACTCCCGCTCCCCAGAGCCTCGCGGCAACAGGTGCAGCCAGGGGCCCGCCCACCCCACCGCCCAGGGCCACACAGAGGGGACTCCTGGGGTCTTCAGGAAGCAGGAGGGTGGTCAGCTGCTGGAGGCAGGAGGTGGGGCCCAGCAGGTCTGTTGCTCTCAGGTCCTCAGAGCCCGAGAACAGGTGCCACCCATCCCCAGGGCGCAGCTGGGGCTTTCTAAGGCCGCAGAGCCGGGCTGGGCACCTGCCTCTCCCGGCGCCCAGGCCCTTCCTCCTCCAGGACGCACAGCAGCGCCTGCATCAGGGCCATGTCCATCCCTCCTGCCCACGGGGATGAGCCCTGGTCAGCACAGCGACATCCAGGGCCCACGCATGAAGGCCTGGGGCCTGGTGGCCAGGCCGTCCCAGCCACGCACCCCCCACTGGGGGACCACACACTGCACAAACCCTGCAGCCCCACATGCGCCCTGGCGTCAGCCCCTCCTCTTCCTGCCTGAGTCTGGGGCCACTTCCCGCCAGCGCCCGCCTCCCGAGTCCGTAGTCTGTCCATGTGGGAGGGGGGATGTGAGCTAAAGGTGACCCTGTGGGACAGACAGCCAGCCGTGCCTCGAGGGGGGTGCCCCTGGAGCCTGAGGGGTGGTCCCCCCATACCCGACCGTGTCGGTAGGTGCCCCCACAGCTCCGCCAGCTGATGGTGTCACTGCCAGGTCAGGGTCTGGGGAGACAGGTGTGCTCGCTGTCAAGTGCGAGGTGATGGGCAGGGGCTGCAGGGAAATGGCCCAGAGCCACCCCTCCCCCCGCCCTGGACACGCAGGACCTGGGCCTCTGGCGCTCACTGAGGACACATCCCTGCTCCTGGGCCTTGTCCAGTCTCCCCAGGGAGCCTCAGTCTTGCTACCCCCCGAAGTCCCACCCCCAGACTCACGCAGGCCCTGCTCCCTCACCTGGCCCTGCCCCTGCCCCCGGTGGGCCTCACTGCTGGCGCCGACCTGGGTGTGGGAGCAGCGGGGCCAGTCTGGCAGCACGCGGAAGGCGGGCCCTGGGTCCCAGCCCAGGCTGAGCCCGGCACGCGCGCCTGGCAGGGGCAGGGGCATCCCCAGGGAAGAGTCGCAGGGTCTGAGGGGCCAGGGCCACAGGCAGGCTGCACCCTGCACGGCCGTCAGGGAGGCGGGCGTGTGCTGAGGCAGCATCGAGGCTGTGTGCGCGGAGCAGCCCAGCAGTGCTGGGCCCAGGACAGGGCACAGGACATACACACATCCACTCGCCCAGGACACAAGTCCAGGCTCGCCCTGCCCTTCCCAGCTCTGCCCGGGCCAGGCCTCTTGGGTCCGGTGCACGGGCCTGGATGCCCCGGAGCCTGCCCGCCCCTCGGCAGGGCCTGCCCTCCAGCCCCGGAGGCTCCCTCAGGGCCCATCGCCTGGAGCTCCCGGAGGGACAGCCACGCAGAGGCCGGCTTTGGGCGGAGGGCGCCTCAGAGCCATGCAGCACCTGCCGGGGCTTCCCTGTCCCCTGGCTCTGAACCGGGACAGGCCCAGCGGGTAGAGCGAGGCTCGGGCAGCACCAAGCGCCAGCGGGGGGAGGGGAAGTGGGGGGAGAAGGGGGGCTCGCGGCCCACAGGTGGTGCACTGCTTCCCTCGGGCCAAGGGGGTTCCCAGCCGGTCGGTTGTGGGCCCTGACACCACCCGGTGGAAGGGGGCACCAGGAAGGCCGACCAGGGGCCCCCGGGGAAGGGGGAGCGTTCGGGCCCTCCCAAAAAACCAGCCCACACGAGAAAGCCGGAGGGGCCCGAGGGGAAAACCAGGCCCTGGTTCTTTTCCTTAAAGGGAAAGTGAATTTCCC
>NW_005873286.1:18935-29364 GCF_000147115.1 Myotis lucifugus
GGCTCTGTTCTGCTAAACTTAGCTTTCCGCGGACAGAGCGTCCCTGTGCGCGGTGCGCCCGCAGGGACCCAGGGCGGGGGGCAGGGCGGGGGGCAGGGAGGGGGGCAGGGAGGGGCTTCTCTTCGCGGGCAGAGCTGGAGCCATGATGACTTCGTCCGAGTCGTCCGAGGAGACGTCTTCCCAGGGCGCAGACGAGGGAGGGGGCTCGGCTGAAAGGAACCAGAGGGGGAGGGAGGGGTCACCCCACTGCCCTCTCCTGGCAGGACGCCCAGGGTCACTGCCAGAGCGGTCGGTCGGGACGGACAGACCTCGCACCCGCGTCACACCGCCACGGCCTCTCCCGTCACCGCCTAGTCCCACCAGCCTCTCGGCTCAGCTCCCAACACGGGCCTTTCGACACACAAACGCCAGGAGAGCAGCCTTGCCGTCACCAGCACCGGCACCGGCACCGGGAGGCTGAGTGTGGGCGGGGCTCCTGAGCCGCCCTGGAGGCAGGTGGCAGCGCAGATGCTATGCCCGGGCCACCAGCCTCCTCCTGAGCATCGCCCATCGGGGCGGAGGCAGGACCACCCACAGCCGCTCAAGCTGTGTGCCCACTGCACACCTGGGCTGCCACCGCCAGAAGAGGGGCCCTGGGACCAGGGGACAGAGAAGGCTCCCGCTCCACGGCTTCGCGGGGTCGGAGGGAAACGTGGCTGAGCCGGCGGTGAGATGAGGGGGACTCTTGCCGCACCGGCTTCCTTCTGTGACTCTCGGGGAAATTACCACCAAAGCGGAAACTTAGGAAATTAAAAACAGCGCCCTGGCCGGTTGGCTCAGTGGAGAGAGCATTGTCTTGGGGACTGAGGGTCTAGGGTTCGATTCCGGTCAAGGGCACAACCTTGGTTGCAGGCTCCTCCCTGGCCCAGGCCCTGGCCCAGCTCCTGCAGGAGGCAACCCTTCGCTGTGTCTCTCACATCGATGTTTCTCTGTCTCTCCCTCTCCCTTCCACGCTCCCTAAAAACCAATGGAAATACACCCTCGGGCGAGGACTAACAAAACGAAACGAAAAGACCACTCAGGCCTTTTCCCTTAAAAACACCGGCAACCAGAGGAGCCGGGCGCACGGACCGGCACGCAGACTGGCTCTGGGGAGCGGCTGCACTCAGGACGCGCCTGCGCTGCCGTGTGGCGGAGGCGAGGCTGCCGGGAGGCGGGTGCGCACATGGCAGCCCCATCACAGGACCAGGCCGCCACGGGGTCTGCTGGGCCGGGAGCCCGGCGCCCCAGTGCAGGGGCTGGGGCGGGGTCCCAGGACTGTGTGCGGAGCTTTACAAACGGAGGTTTGGAGAGAATATCGGAGTTTGAGAGCCCGGACAAGGCTGCAAAAGGCGACGAGGTGGCAATTTCCTGTGGGGGATTCCGGGCAAGCTGTGCGCAAACTCAGCTTGTCCTCAGCTCCCCTCCCCGCACCCCCTGCAGGGAAGGGGTGTTGGGCCGAGGGCGCTTCCTTCCCTGCCCCTGTGGCTGCTGCCGCCGTGGCCTCCCACTCACCAGGGCAGGGCTGCGGGGCTGGGCCCTCCATGGCGTCCCCGCCGCTCACTTCACCGTCTTCCTGACCTGAAACACAGGCCAGAAGCAGTCAGCGCCGGGCGGGGGCCCTCCCGCCCTCCCGCCCTCTGTTCTCCCGACACTGTCGGTTCAGAAAAACGCTGCAGGCGATCGCTGCGCTGGGTGCACAGATCTCGGCCACTGTGCTGTGCACCGACCCTCACACCACCTCACACCTCGATGACACCTCGGAGCCCCAACGGCTGCTTCCTTTCCTAGATCCCTGACTGGGAGCACGGCGCCGCCTGCCCGCCTGCCCGCCTCCTCTCACTCCGTCTTTCCCACCCGAGGACAAGGACGCAGCGGGCCAGCGCACCCGGGAAAGGCTGCCGGTGACAGCACCTGCTGGCGCCTCCCACAGCCCGAGCTGCGGGCTTCAGCGGCCGGTCTCAGATCTCCACCCACCCGGGCTCATCCTCCCTCCAGCAGGTGGAGATGAGCTGCCCGGTGCAGGACGAGGTGGGAGGATCCCCAGGACAGCACGGAGCAATTCCCAGCTGCCACCTCGCATGGCGGCCCCGCCGGGCTCCGACCTCACAGGCCTGCCACCCTGGTTTCTAAGTGGCGGCTCTGGGCCTTACTGAGCGGGAAAGGGAACTCGAGCAATTCTTTACTTAAAACCCAGCCCCGGGGAGCACTGGTCGAGGGAGGGCCCCCAGCTGGAGCCGAGAGCAAAGCCAGGACGCCTGCCCGCAGCCAGGACTGGGTGCTGGCAGGTGACTGGCCTGCAGGCGACCCTGTGGGTTCTGAGTCCCAGGAAGTGCCTGGGGCTCTGTCTCCCCACAGCCTGGGGAAGGGGCGGAGCTGTGACGGGGAGGCTGGGTGAGACCCTCACTCCGCTCCATGTCCCGTGCTTCCGGGTGGTGGCTGTTTGGCCCCAGCACCGACACTCAATGACCTGGACTTACCAGCAGGCGCCACAGGGGGCGCTGGCGGGGAGGGCAGGCTGAGTGTGGCCCGAACAGGTGTCCTGGTAGAGGCTGCAGGAAGCGCCCCGGTCCTGGAAGAGAGCGACCACAGCTGACCACCGCCGGGCCGGGCTCGCTGGCTTCCTCGGGCCACTGGCCCGACAGGATGGGCAGCAGGTAGCTGCGCCCGGCCGAACCCCATCCTGACAGCTGGCCGTGGGGGCTCCCCGAGTCCTCGGTCAGCCTCCCGCATGCTCGCTGAGGCCGGGCCTCAGACACCCCTCCCTGCTGTCTCGGTGGTGAGGCCGCCATCCACCTGCCGGCCTGGCTGAGTGCCCAGGGAGGACCCGCATGGTCGTATGGCGGCCCCCGGACCGTGCCGTTCTACTCGGCTGCCCTTCTGCAGAGCGAAGCTGTAGACCTAACAGCGCGGGGCCGCCGTCTGCCACGCAGGCCGAGAATCGGAGGTGTGTGGGGGGCGAGGGAGCAGCGTCCGCGGGACCGGGAGGGGCCTGTGCTTCCCAGGCAGCAGACACTGTGGCGCCGGACGCCCGCTGAGCTCACTGCGGACCCAGCCTGGACCCCACTCAGGGGCTGAGTTCGCTCAGAGGGCTGAGTGCTTGCAGCCGGGAGTCCTGCCTGAGGGGCAGCGTGACCAGCAATGGCACTACTTCTTCAGGACGGCGTGGCTGCAGGAGGCCCGAGCCCAGGACGGCCCCGTGGTCCCTCAGAAAGGGGGATGCGCTAGGACACGGGGCAGCCAGTCCACCACTGGGCTCTGCCGGCCACACGGGTCTCACTCTCCTACCTGACCCTCCCCGTCCGACCAGGACGGTGGCCCACCCACCTGCACGGCACGGGAGCCAGTTTCACAAGGTGCAACTTGTGCTCTGGTGGCGCCGTGGCCCCGGCTCGCCCCTGCGCCTGGGCGCACCTGTGCGGAGGATAGGGAGCGGGCCTGCCAGGCAGCTTACCTGTGCCCGACCCGTGCCAGGTGTGCCCGGAACACCGACTGGATGAGGGTGACGGCCGCCTCCTGCCTGGGGTCGCCCTCGGCCTGGACAACGGGGCTCGGAGGGCGGGGTGAGGGAGGGCTCTGCGTGTAACGACAGGGAGAGAGCCCTGAGAACTGCCCGCCCTCGGGCGGCACAGCCGGCGCCCCCTCCGGAGAGCAGGTGGGCACAGCTCCGTCAGGGGCTCGGCTCCTCTCTCCAGGCAGCAGTTTCCGCTGCAGGTCCTTAGTGCCTGGCTCTAGAGACCCTTCAGGTGACACCTCGACACTTCCCCAGGGACAGGCGCACGGACGCTCATGCCTAAGCTCCCGCCTTAATAGCAAGAAGGACCTTCTGCGGATGTCCTAGCGCCTCCACTAACTGGACCCCAAGGGCGCCAGGCGGGGCCTGCAGGGCCGGGAGGGAGGCAGGCACACCTCGGGCGAGGAGGACCGGAGCCTGGGAGGGGCCGCGGGGTGCTGCCCCGGGGGGTGGGGGCGGGGGGGGGGTTACCTGGCTGGGGAGGCCGGGCACACTGGGAGGTCCGGGACCACACGCTGGGCTCGCCAATAGCCTCGCCCGAGCCAGGTGTCCGCGGAAGGCCGCCTGGAGCACCGTGGCCGCCTGCAGGGAGAGGACGGGAGTTGAGGTTAATGCCAGGAAGGTGGCGGCTTCGGACCAGGGGAGATTGCGGGGTGGAAGCTGAGAGCAGAGGCAGGGCGTCCCTCACGACTGACCGCACCGTCACCGAGACTCAGTGCCTCTCCCACCAGGACCTCCGGGGCAGACAGGTGACCTGGCCCCCGCGGCTCCGTGTGTGCGTGAAGCACAGCTGGTGTCGGGTGGCCGCTCTCCAGGTCACACCACCGCCCGCTGTGGCAGGTCAGTGCCGCAGACCCGTCTTCGCGGTGGGATTTCGTGGGGACCGGGATGCAGCTGCCTGAGCGTCCCCACGCTCACCTCTCCTGGCACCGGGGAACCAACCTGCTCACCTGGCCCAGCGCGGCCTCCCTCTTCTGAAACAGAGACAAGGAATGAGTTAACGGGGACGAAGTTCTCACAGTGGAGTCCGTTTCCTGGACCTGCCCCTGCCACAGTCGGGGGCGGGGGAGGGAGAGGAGGTGCCGGCTCTGCCAGCTGCCAGGCCTGGGACTAGCCACTGCTATCGCGAGCGCTCCCTCCTCCCCAGGGGGCTGCTCGTGCCTCCAGGGGTGGTGTGTGGTCCCCCCCACCCCCACGCCATTCTCCGCGGTGTCTGCTCTGTCACCTGCACCAACCACAGACCCGCCCGTCTGAGGGCAGGTGACCGTGGGTCCGTGAACAACGGGCAGTGGTTTGGGCAGCCGGGAGGGGCCTCAGCACCGCCTGGTGGGTGCAGCCCAGCAGGGCCTGGGAGCCCTCACCTGGCGCCTGTACACCTTCCACCGGGCCTGCAGGGTGCTGGCGGCTGCGTGTCTCCGCTGCTCGGAGCAGGCGCAGGGCTGGGACGGGCTGTCCTCGCTGGCGCCGGGCTCCGAGTCCTGCGGAGAGGGACTGCCGGCAGGCCCAGGCCGGGGCTCCTCCGGGGCCTGCAGGGAACCGCGGGGGAGGGGTCACTGGCCCGACTCAGCCGGTGCCGGTGCCGGTGCCGGAGAGGTCTGTGCCCGCACGCCCAGTGGACGCTCGGGAGGGACCGCACGCGGGCCGCGGCACAGGCGGGTCTTCGCTGCCCGGGCCCTCGGGGGCGCTCTCCCGGGACTCGGGCTGGGGAGGCAGCCCAGCAGCTTTGCAGAGCGCAAGAAGGACCAGCTTCCGGGCCCTTTCGTCCTCTGCGGAGGCCGTCACAGAAGTGGGCCTTCGGGGTGAAGGCCGTTCCTAGCCCGGCTTTGAAGGAGAAGCCGGAGTGGCTGCTGTGACGGTCAGAGTAGCCCGACAGGGGCACTTGGGGGCCCACACGCACTGCCTGCAGGACACCCCCAGAAAAGCTGCCACGAGCGCCGTCCTCGCCCCCGAGTGAGAGCTCCGGGGGACACGTGGCCTGAGTGAGCCTCCCGGAGAGGCCGTACCTCAGGGGTCCCCTCCGTGGGGTCGTCTTCCTCTGCCTCCTTCGCTGCCTGCAGGTCCTGACACTTCCGGGTCAGTGCTTGGATCTCCTCTCTAGTGGGAAGGGGACAGGGACACCCTTTGGCCTCACGCGGTGCGCAGTGTCCGCGCGTGGACATCTGGCCGCAGACGCGTGGTGGGGGCCCAGCTGCCAGGCAGCACCCACACGGGGCACCAGGTGTCTGTCCCGTCGGGCGGGAGCGCCGTGGGCTGGCCCCCCAGCATTGCTCTGGCCCAGCGAGAACGGAAGAGGCGCTGACTGTGCGGTGTGGGCAGGCGCTCGGCGGGTGTAAGCAGGCAACGTGCACAGAGGACGTGCGCCCGCCGCGGCTTTAAAGGAACATGACGCCTCTGCGCTGTGACCTGCCCTCTGGTCGCCCAGCCGGCACCAAAGCTGTGCCTTTCGTCTGAGAACAAACGCTCATTCGGTCCCGGTGGCAGGGTCCAGGGAGGGGCCGGCGCCCTGTCTGCCACGAAGGTGGCCAGCAGCCCCTGGGCAGCCACGCAGAGGCCACGGCGATGGAGAAGACAAGGCGTTCGAGCAGAAGCAGAAAGAGGAGCCGGAGGCCCTCCCGGCGCTGAGAGCGAGGACACAGGAGGGCCTCCGCCGGGGGAAGGGCCCGGCCGCCGGGGGAATAAGAAATCTGGCAAAGTGAGCTGTCCCTGGGGCCTGGGGCAGTGGTGACCCGATCCCACTCCTGTTTTAGCATCTCTTGCTACTAGAGCTGGAATGGAGTGCTGTCTGGGTGTACATTTAAGAATAAACTTTTGTAAAAATAAAGTTTGTTTCAGCAACCTGCCTTAGTAATTGCTCTGAGTGTAAATGTTTCTGCTCAGATGTCTACTCGTGGGGGCCTTTTTCACTGACGTGAAAGCCAAAGTGCACACCGTGTCCATACATTCACGGTGTCGGGGGCCGCCACCCCTGCCTGATTCTAGGACCCGAGGGTTCCCATCGCCCGAGCCCCACACCCGTCTGTCACCCCCACGCCCTGGCCTAGCCCTGCAACCACTGACCACTGCCTGCCCTGCCCGGCCTGCTCTGGACGTGTCGGGTCAACAGTGGCCTGTCTGCCTGCCGCTCCCGTGGACACGGTTCTGCCGCCCATCCATGCTGGTGCATGTCAGGCTGCGTCCCTCTCGTGCCCTGGTGTGGACACCTCCGGTTTCCTCTATTCATCCGCCGGTGGACATTTGGGTTGCTTCCGCTTAGGGGCTGTGGTGGACAAGGGCGGGTGTGGGAGGCACCGTCCCCGGGAGGCCTGACGGGGGCGCGGGGGGTGAAGCGTGTGGGCGCAGAGGTGCCGGGCCAGCTTGCTGACTGGCCTACCTGGGGGAGAGGCCATGCCCGCTGGCTCCGCTCGCTCACCTCAGGGCCGCCTCCCGCGCTCGCCTGGCCTCCTCTCCTCGCCGCACCTCCTCCAGCTCCTTCTCCACATCGGCCTTGGCCTGCAGCAGCTGCCTCACCTCCAGACTGGACAGAGGACCAGACGTGCGGTCAGTCGCCCGCCCGGCCTCACCGCAGGGGTGCTCAGCAAACAGCCCGCGCCCTCTCAGGACTGCGGACACACAGGGGCCGAGGGGGAGGCGGAGCAGGATGGCCCAGTCCTGTGCCACATGCCCTGAGCACCGGCCGCCAGCGGGAGTGGGTGCAGGGACCGTAGAGTCAGGCAGACTCGCCGAGGCCGGCCTCGCCGTCCTGGGCACAGGCGCCCCCAGGCACCTCCCAGGAGCTGGGCGCACGTGGCCATCCTGTCCCATGGGTGACGGGCTGAGGACGGGGCTTTCGGAGACCTGTCGGAGGTCCCGCGATCCCGTGTGACCGAGATCGCACACGTGGGTGGTGGGCAGAGCGGGCACAGCAGGGCTCAGGGGCAGCTGTTGCCCTGCCACCTGGCAGCTCAGGAGGCATTGCAGACGTCACGGCCTCTCAGAGCGACCAGCCTCGCGTTCAGCTCCCTGACACACTAACTTAGGAAGAGCCGGGCACCTCACTCCTGGATACGCTACTAGATTCCACTGCGGGGGCAGCAGCAGGCGGCGCCAGGGCGTGGCCTCCGCTGTCGCAGAAGCAGGGCATCAGCCACCGCAGCCGGGAGTCCGCCCCAGGCCGGGATATGCGCGCGGGCACAGGGGGTCTCAGCCGACACCAGTCAGATTCGAGGTCTGGGCCCCGGCCTCCAACCAGCGCATCCAACCTGAGGTGCCGCATCTCCAATCAGCCCCCCAGGTGGGCGGGGCCGAGGTGCTGGGTGCTGGCTCCCCGCCACCCACCGAGCAGCAGGTCTGAGAGCGATGCGGTCTCAGGAGACGCACGGCTGGGGTCACTCTCGCAGAACGGGGACTAGCGAACATGGAGTCATAAACACGGACCGAGCCTGTGGGCGTCTGCACAGGATTAAAGCAGAAGGTGGAAGTCCCTCTACAGCGTGGGGTCAGGAGCCCTAAAGGCCCCTCTCAATGGTGCACTATGGCCAACGAATGTCCTTCTCACACTCACGCCGCCGGCACTTCGCAGCCAGAACAGAGGCTGAGAGTCCCCTACCGGCACGCGGGGCTGGGAGCCGGCACTCCCCCGGCCCACGAGCGCGGCGTGAGCCCGGAGAACACACTGGAGCGGACGCCGCTGGGGGACACGTACTCTCTCTCCTGCAGCTGGGCCCGCAGGGCCTTCCGCTCGCCCTTCAGGCTCCGCAGGGCGCCCCGGAGCCGCTCGCCGTCGTCCTGGCGCTCGCCGTCCTCCTGCCGGTGCCCCCACGTGCTGGACGCGCAGAGCACCAGGGCGTCGGACCGGCCCCCGTCCGAGGCCTGCGGCGGGGGGCTCTCCAGCGACCTGATCTTCTGGGGGCAGCACAGGCATCGGTTAGCGTCACTCGGAGCGACCTCCCCATCCCGGCGCCAGCGCCTTCAGCCCGGAAAAGCCCGGCCACTGGCCCCGGGGCCGCCTCCGGGCCTGTCCTTCCCAACACGCTTGGTTTTAAAACGCCCCAAATTATAAAGTTCTACGTTCCAGCTTCTAGACGTGAAGTCACAGGACTACTCGCTCAGCCAGCAGCGCGGCGGCCCGGAGCCGCTCTCCGATGCCCGGGCGCCGGCCCTGGGCCCTCAGTCTGACGCTGGCATCAGAGAGCCGGGCAGCGTGGCGGGCAGTCTCTGAGCGCAGGCGGCACACGCTGAGGGAGCCACCGCGAGGCGTGGGCAGCGAGGAGCCACCCGGCACAGGCGGCCGCTGTCTGAGGCGCTGGGGCCTCTGCACCCACCCCGCTGGGCGCCCGCCCCCTCTGGTCGGTGCCCGTCTGCAGTCAGCCACGCTCAGGGCTGCCTGGCTCGGTCCCTAAGTGCAGGAGCAAAGCCCCGCTTGTCCCCATCCCGTCCCACCCCTCCCCGTGCAGGGCGGGCCTTGACCAGGCGCTGATGCTGACAGGCGCTCACCTTCTCCAGCTCCGCAATCCGCCGCAGCAGCCGGGGCTTGCTCCACTCCACGCACCCTGTAAAGACACACAGGGTGCAGCCACCGTCTTCAGTGGCCCGATGGCCGGCAGCCACCCCGCCCCTCGCCTGGCCCCCGTGAGGCGGGCAGGTTCCTGCTCCAAAGGGCTTCTCCGCAGGGGGGTCTGCCCCATCACACTGTGGAGTCCCTGGTACCCGTCTCCTAGGCCTCAGGTGACCCTCAGTCCCGAGTCTGCCCTGTCAGGCCCTGGCCCGCTGGTCCATGGGCACGGCTCTTCAAGGCCATGGTCCTCACTGTGCCAGCCCCACAGCCGTCCCCATCCGCAGCCTCTGGACCCGCCCCTGCACCCTGCACGTGCTCCAGGCCACCACTTGCTCCTGGCCCCTTCTCTGCTCACCCACAGGTGCTATGATGTCACCCGGCCACCTACCCCCTGGTGGCCACCTGCCCCCTGATGGCCACCAGGCCTTGGTCTGTCAAGGCCTAGACCCTGACCTCACTGACCCCCTCCCCAAATCTGCTCCTCTCTGCCCTGTGCACAGCCCGGCCCAGGGCACCAGCAGCCCCTGCAAGGACACTGCAGGCCCTGCCCCTGGCCCTCATCCGCCTGCCCCACACCGACCTGCTGGCTGCTCCCTCCCTGCACAGTGTCACCTCCAGGGCGTCTGCCTGCTTCCGTTTACTACTGTCTCCAGCCCCGAGGCCCGAGCTGGGCACACTGTAGGCGCTCACTAAGTTCCAGCACATTCCGCATGGCCTGCCCGTGGTGGTGTCTGCCCTGTGGGCCTCGCGGTGGGGGGAGGGCCTGGGAGGCTGTGGGAGGTACCCTTGGTCCGGGCGACGGTGGGCGAGCTGCTGAGCACGCGGTCCAGGTCCTCCTTGAGGCTCTGGTTCTCCTCGGTGAGCTCCTGCACGCTGCGCGACAGGCTCAGCAGGGCACCGCTCAGCTTCCGCTGCCGCCGCAGGCCGGCCTTCCGCTCCCCCGCGGGCCTGGGAACCAGACGCGGCTCAGGCTCCGAGAACCGCCGTCCCGCAGGACGTGAACTCTGACCCCGTCAGCAAGCTGTCCGCCCGCACAGGGCTCCGTCCCTGCGTCAGGCACCGAGGGGGAGGCCCAGCCGCAGACACCGGGGCATAAGCACCCCTCGTCCCAGAGCCTAGAGCAGTCGCCCCCCGCCCGCCCGCACGCTCCCGTTAGTGACCTGGTCGGCACGGACACGGCCCGGGTGGGACAGGCGCCGCGCCCGGGCCTCAGCCTCGGTCACTGAGTGTCGCCCACGGTCTGCCAACCATGGCAATGGCCCCCAGAGGAGGGAGTGTAACACGAGATCATCGTACTTCCGTCCCGACGGTTCCGAGCTCGCCAGCAGTGTCTGGAGGCGGTGGATCTGTGGACACGAGAGAAA